>NC_041393.1:456546953-456597506 GCF_002162155.2 Triticum dicoccoides
TGACAATGAGTACTAGGGGTACGAATAAGCAGGGCAGAGCCTAACTACGGCGCAGGTGTAACACTCGATGTTTAACAAGTTCAGACCCCTCTTAGCAGAGGTAAAATCCCTACGTCTCGTGCCCTAAGGCTTGCTTTGATTTGATGGGTATGGTTACAAAGATTGCTCGTGCCTGGCTGTGGAGGGGGGTGCGACTTATATAGAGTGCGCTGCAGCCCCATGTCTCCCACGTTGTCAAGGCATTAAATGACACTGAGTGCTTCAGTTACATGTGTGATGAGCCTCTACTATGGCACTTACTGATAACGGTAGCCTTGACTCTTGTTAAAGGATGACGTAGGATTCTCCGACCGTTGCGGCTCCCACGACTCCCTCCTTCCTTCTTGGTCCGAGTGGTGATCCATCAGGCGAGTGGCGTGTGGTCGTCCGAGTGACGTCGAGCTGTCCGAGTGGACTTCCGCATGTAAGCATTCGAATGCTGGCATGGTCCAGGGACCTACCCATGATGGTGGACCCCTAACCCTACCTGTAATATGTGACCTCATCATTAGCCCCCGAATCGGTTTGGATTTCGTAGGACAAACAAGTCGATCCTTTGGTTGAGTCCGAGTGCTGCGGAAGCACTCGGAAAATGTTTCCGAGTCGTGGATTGTTGTTACCTAGACGAAAACACAACATATTCTAGACTACAAGTTTACCCAGATGACCGGTTGTTGTTGATCACTGAGAAAAACCCAGGGGCATTCGTTTTATCTCTCGAAGGAGATAGACTTCGGGCCCGAGTGAGGGCTTTCCATTATAACTTGAACAGCGATGCCGGCGCGTGGTCCGATTCTCCAGAGAGATGCCACTCCTTATCCTAGGGGAACGCCAACACGGGTCTTCTATGAGTCCAGGTTTAAGAGTCATGCGCCTTGGAGCCTACTGAGAGGGACAAGTGAACCTGCGGAGGGGCGTCAAGCTCAGCACATAACGATCCTGAAGAAGACTTCAGTCGGGTGTTTAATGTTGCCGAGTGCATGGGTCCCCGTGGAGGGTGATCAGTTGGTTTGATATGCGTCCTTTAGGAAAGGGATTCCGGGTGCTCAATCGGATTGATTTGCCCCGAAAATCACAGCATTTGAATTTGTGTGTGAGCGCACAGAAGCGGTAACGTTGTGCGTTAGTGCGAAAGTGGGCGCGTTGCTCCACGATTTTTGCCCACGATATCCGTCACGTGTCGCACTTGCTCTGCGCGCAGCTCTGTCTCACAAGCCATTGATCCAGAGATCTGCGGCGGGAGATCCGGCTCGCGATTCGCCCCACGATATAAAAGATATAAGTGAAGCACATAGAGTATTCTAATAAATCATTATTCATGCGTGTCTCTCCCAAAAGATGTGTACATAAAGGATGATTGTGGTAAACTAAAAAGCAAAGACTCAAATCATACAACACGCTCCAAGCAAAACACATATCATGTGGTGAATAAAAATATAGCCTCAAGTAAAGTTACCGATGGACGAAGATGAAAGAGGGGATGCCTTCCGGGGCATCCCCAAGCTTAGGATTTTAGTTGTCCTTGAATTTTACCTTGGGGTGCCTTAGGCATCCCCAAGCTTAAGCTCTTGCCACTCCTTATTCCAAAATCCATCAAATCTTTACCAGAACTTGAAAACGTCACAACACAAAACTTCAACAGAAAATCTCATGAGCTCCGTTAGTATAAGAAAATAAACCACCAATTTAAGGTACTTTATTGAACTCATTCTTTATTTATATCGGTGTTAAACCTATCGTATTCCAACTTATCTATGGTTCATACCCCCCGATACTACTCACAGATTCATCAAAATAAGCAAACAACACACGAAAAACAGAATCTATCAAAAACAGAACAGTCTATAGCAATCTGTAACTTTCGAATACTTTTGTAACTCCAAAAATTCTAAAATAAATTGGTGGACGTGAGTAATTTTTCTATTAATCTTATGCAAAAATAATCAACCTAAAATTACTCTTCTGTAAAAAATGACAGCTATTCTAGTGAGCGCAAAAGTTTCTGTTTTTTACAGCAAGATCGCAAAGACTTCACCCAAGTCTTGCCAAAGGTTCTACTTGGCACAAACACTAATTAAAACTTAAAACCACATCTAACTATAGGCTAGATGAATTATTTATTACTAGCAAAAGGGCCCGTGCATTGCACCGGGTACAAAATAAATAAACATATTCTTAGACAGATGAAAAATACCACTCAAACTTTGCAAATAATCAGACAACTATAGCAGAACAGCATTGTTGAAACAATTTTGGTTCAAAAAGATTTTTCAAACAATTAATATTTTCTGTTTGTAAATCCCATAACCTTCTCAAGAAACCGAATAAGTAAAAATGTGTCGGTTGTATATGCTCTATTTGACGTTCCAAGTTGCATGGCCTCTGTACCGTTGGTTATTTGGCACATGGAAAGTTTAAATAATTTCTGTGGTCGAAGTACAGTAGTGGTCAGAAGTACTGGGATAAGATTTCTCACAAAATCGATAAATGATTTCAGTTTAAATAGTTCAAAAAGAAATGCAATTAGATATCATCATTGCATGCCAAACATACACATACATTGCAATAGAAACAAAATTGTGCTCAATAACCTGAAATTTTCAGTATAACACATGGTCTCACCCTGATTTTGGTTGTATACCATTAGAAATACGATGGGTTTCACCCCAACGGTAGCGCCCTTTTTCCATTATTCAACAATTATTTCAAAAGAAAAGATGAACACACCACTAACTTCTCAATGTGCATCATGACTCAGTAAAGCTTGCAATGCATGAACATACTTCCTCCTCCCTTTTATGTAGCACACATGGCCGTGTGTTACACCGGGAGAAATAAATTGGCGTTGTCACTTATTTTACAAACCCACTTTGCGTGCCACTGCGCGTTGTTTCTTCTATCCAACTTTGACACTGCACGCTATTTCTTCTATTCAATTTTGACAAACGTCACAGCTAGAAACAATCTGAAAGTAATGTTTTTGTCTCCATGGCTACAACAATTTGACTAAAAAGAAAAAGAAAAATAGCTACATTCAAGAACTAAGGGAAAGCTTTGTCAAACTTGCAAACCTTGTGTTACCTTTCTTACTTTTAGCAAGTTAATATTACTTGTCTGAGGTGTAGATGATATCTGAAAAGCTCTCGGAGAAAGATGAAAAAAATGTTAACTATACCGAGTTAAATATATATAATACAAAACCTATGCAAGGATCCACTTTTCTATACATCAACTTACAGAGGATTTATTTGTTTATTCAGCTAAACTTGGAAAGTCACATATTTACAAGCTGCATCTTGTTCTCCTCCAAAAGAAAAGAAAATAAACAAGAAAATACAAAATCTTAAATCCCGAGAACTCAGTCATGAAATCATTGGAAGCAATGTGATTCACAAGAGAGATTTTGGGTTCACCTTGCTACAATTCATGCAATAGTGACTGTTAGAGAATCAAGGGCTATTATACCTCAAGACAATGTATTCTGTAGTTGCCAAGCTTAACGTCAATTCAGGGAGTTCAATTCCAAACAGGTTAACCAGCCTATGGATACTGTGGAAATCCTCCCCCTGCAATGGTTTGAGTATTCAGGTTCACATATTTATGGACTACTTGTGAGTAAAATAAATTTTGAAGCTGATATAGTATCATCACAACATGAATAACAACATCTCGATGTGGAATTGCACTTAAAACTTGATGCGTTTATAAGTAGTTTTGGAAGCAAAATAATCTTTGGTGGTACAGGAGATCCTAGAGGATGGTTCTCCAACTCTTTGCTTTCTGAAGTTTTGGAGGTTGTTGATGCATGTGTAGAAGTCAATGTGCCACTTCAGTTGTGCTTCAACAACACAACCACCACATTAAATCAGACATCATTTACATCTAGAACCGAATGTGCCAGTTTCAGTCTTGCAAGAATACGACACATTATCAAGGGTCCGATGATTAGAGGCATTCCCTTCACAAGGCAAAATGTGCGTGTGTCTACAGAGGAATGACATTGGCAGCAAGCTAACATCATCTATAATGTGGGTCGGCTGTGTAGACGCTCAGAGATAGAGAAAATAAATACCATAAAATTTAAAACCATCTAAGCGTCCTCTATTTCACCACTTGGTGCTAAGTATGGGTGCTAATTATAGATTGAAAACAAGTTCAGTATTTTACCTCGTGCGGAGGAATATACCCAAGCGCTTGATGTATCTTTTGTTGTCGATGCCACATATTCACTGTGAAACTAATCATACCACCTTATGCTATCATCTAGCACTAAGATGGTCTAAGAGGAAGTGCTTCTCACCACGGTAACCTCAACGACGCTGGCCTGCTCGAAGATAGCATCAGGGTCAAAAAACACATCGACTTGTTGTGGTCTGTATGCATCGACCAAATAATATTCTGATGCTAAGTACATCGACTCTTCGTTGACATTAGTATACATCGACTTGTTGTGGTCTATGTGTTCCAATGATATTCTTAAATTCCATTGCGCTGAGGACACATGACTTTAAAAAAATTGAATACTAACAAATGCAGGTCGCCTGTGCAGACGCTTAAAGATTAAGAAAATAGATGCAATGTTATAAATTGAAAATCATCTAACTGCCCTCTCTGTCAATACTTGATGCAAAGTAGGGCGCTAATTACAGACTGCAAATACCTTCAGTACTCTACCTGCGCTTGATGCATCCATCTATGAGGCTCAACTGCCGATCGACTGGGAAACAAATCCCAGCACCTTTTGCTACCATCCAGCATTGAAGATGGTCAACAAATCCCAGTACCTTTTGCTAGAACCCAACATTGAAGATGGTCTAAGAGGAAGAGTTGCTCACTCGTCAACCTTGACGATGCTGACCTGATCGGAGAGCTGCAAGGCGCTTGTTGTTGACGTCGTAGGGAAGGTCGCACACGTACACCATGGCCTCCTCCGACGGCTCCACGTACTCCCAGACCTCCTCCACACTACCGAGACCTCCTACTCCACCTCAACCGCCGGATCCTCCTGGGCAATGGAATCCAGGGCCTCATCCTGGACTACAAAGGGAGGGGATCTGGGTCTAGGGATCTGCCTTCCAGTTGGGATGTGGGGACCTTTGGCACCGACGTCGTCGTCTGGAGGAATACCTGCAATTGGGGCAGGGGCGGATGTGTGGAGAGGCTACCCATGCTGAAAGAAGATGCGTGGGGATTGAGATCGAGCACGGGAGAGGAGGAACAGGAGTCGTCGATCTTGAGAAGAGGAGGAGACGTGGTTGTGCGTATTTTTTTACAGCAGGCAGAGGCCCGAGCCCGATATAAAGCATGAATTGTTTTTCACTTATTCATGGATTGCGGGTTGATTACCCTAAAGTGGAGGCTGGTTTCTGCACAAACGTCGTGACGGTGAACCCGACAGACTCAACCCGTGCTTTATTATTAGGGAAAAGACTAAACAGGAGCAAAAAGTAAAGAACAAGAATAAAATTGGGTTGCCTCCCAACTAGCGCTATTGTTTAACACCCCTAGCTAGGCATTGATAATTTCAATGATGCTCACATGAAAAACAAGAATTGAATCACAAAGAGAGCATCATGAAACACGTAACAAACACATCTAAGTCTAACATACTTCCTATGCATAGGCATCTTATAGGCAAACAAATTATCATAGCAAGCAAAAACTAGCATATGCAAGAAAGAAGAAAGAGACGATAGCAATCTCAACATAACGAGAGGTAATTTAGTAACATGAAAATTTCTACAACCATATTTTCCTCTCTCATAATAATTACATGTGGGATCATAAGCAAATTCAACAAATTACCTATCACATAAAATGTTTTCAACACAATCCACATGCATGTGAAGTTCACACTCTTCCAAAATAGTTGGATTAACATTAACTAAAGTCATGACCTCTCGAAACCCAATTTTCACAAAAACTTCATAAGATTGAACATTCTCCAAATATGTGGGATCTAAAGTTGACACTCTTCCAAACCCATTTTCAATAATATTGCGAACACTATTATCAATCTCAGATTCATCATGGGGCTTAAATATATTTTCAAGATCAAAAGAAAGAATCACCCCAATCATGATCATTGCAACAAATAGTAGTCATAGCTATTACACCCCAATCACCCCAATGATTTGATATCTTCGTATTTCTCTTTGAACAATCGATTTGGTTTGGTCAACTAGATTGGTTTTTCTTGTAATGGGAGAGGTGCTTAGTTTTGGGTTCAATCTTGCGGTGTCCTCACCCAGTGACATAGTAGGGGTAGCAAGGCACGTATTGTATTGTTGCCATCAAGGATAAAAAGATGGGGTTTATATCATATTGCTTGAGTTTATCCCTCTACATCATGTCATCTTACTTAAAGCGGTACTCCGTTCTTATGAACTTAATACTCTAGATGCATGCTGGCAGTCGATGTGTGGAGTAATAGTAATAGATGCAGGCAGGAGTCGGTCTAGTTATCACAAACGTGATGCCTATATTCATGATCATTGCCTTGAATATCATCATAACTTTGCGCTTTTCTATCAATTGCTCAACAGTAATTTGTTTACCCACCGTATGCTTTCTTCAAGAGAGAAACCTCTAGTGAAACATATGCCCCCCAGTCTATTTTCCATCATATATTTTCAGATCTATAAAACTAAAAATACAATACTACCTCGCTGAGTTTTATTTACTTTTATTTTGTTTTACGTTTTAGAAATCTTTTATATCTATCTCTATCAGATCTCATCCTTGCAAGTGACTGTGAAGGGATTGACAACCCCTTTATCGTGTTGGGTGCAAGTGTTTGATTTTTTGTGTAGGTGCATAGATTGGAGACTTGCTTGTACCTTCTATTGGATTGATACCTTGGTTCTCAAACTGAGGGAAATAGTAATCTCTACTTTGTTGCATCACCCTTTCCTTTTCAAGGGAAAAACCAACGCAAGCTCAAGAAGTAGCAGGAAGAATTTCTGGCGCCGTTGCCGGGGAGGTTCTACATCAAGCCTACCAAGTACCTATCATAAACTCTCACCTCTTGCATTACATTATTTTCCATTTTCCTTCCGTTTTCTTCTTCCCCACTTTGAAAACTTTTTCAAAAAAATACAAAAATATTTTCCTTTTTATTTGCCTTCTTTCCGTTCGCCCTTATGTCTTACTCGATTTGTTTGCTCGCTTGCTTGCCGTAAAGGTGTATTTATTGGAAATTAGAAGAATAAGGTTTATGGATCCTCACCCACTTGCTAATATTTTTAAAAAATCCAATTATGATGAACCAATTGCTAGTGAGTTGAGTGCACTAGATTATCTTTATGAGGTTTTGCTTAAAATTCGTGAATCTGAAAATTGTGATGAAGTGTTGAAAGAAGAAAATTATAAAGTGATTCACGATAGCTCCTTGAATGAAAAGCATGATTGCAATGATTTTATTATATATTCTATTAATGTCCATTGTGTTAATGATATGCAAAACCCTAAGCTTGGGGATGCTAATTTTGCTATGTCTACTACTTGTTGCAATGATCATGATTGGGGTGATTGTTCTTATGATCTTGAAAATTTATTTAAGCTCCATGATGAATATGAGATTGATAATAATGTTTGCAGTAATATTGAAAGTGGGTTTGGAAGAGTGTCAACTTTAGATCAACATATTTGGAAAATGTTCAATCTTATGAAATTTTTGATAAACGTGGGTTTGGAAAGGTCATGACTTTATTTGATGTTAACCCCACAATTTTGGAAGAGTGACAACTTTGCATGAATATGGATTATGTAGAGAATATGGTATGTGATAGCTATATTGTTGAGTTTGAATATGATCCTACATGCAATTATTATGAGAGAGGAAAATATGATTGTAGAAATCTTCATGTTACTAAATTACCTCTCTTGATGCTTAGATTGTTAAAGTTTTACTCTTCTTCCATGCATATGCTAGTTTTTGCTTGCCTTGATAATTTGTTTGCTTAAAATGCATATGCATAGGAAGTATGTTAGACTTAGATGTGTTCGTCAAATGTTTTATGATGCTCTCTTTGCGCTTCAATTCTTGTCTTTGATGTGAGCATCATAAAAATTATCAATGCCTAGCTAAAAGGCTTTAAAGAAAAGCGCTTGTTGGGATAAAACCCAATATTTTTATTTTCTTTTTTTATGAAAATATATCATCTATCCTCTAGTTAGAGGTGTTTTCATGTTTTAAATTAGTGTTTGTGCCAAGTCTGACCTTTGGGGTGATTTGAAAGATAGTTGATTTGATTTTGCTGAAAAATAGAAACTTTTGCGTCCAGTAGAATAATTTTGATAATTCACAGGGATGTGATATGGTTCTGAATTTTTTACACAAGATTTATATTCAAATTTCCTAGACTTTCCTAATTTTTAAGAATTTTTGGAGTTACATAAGTATATGAAGTTTCCAGATTACTACAGTCTGTTCTGTTTGAGACAGATTCTGTTTTTATTATGTTCTTTGCTTATTTTGATGAATCTATGGGTAGTATCGAGGGGGTATGAACCATGGAGAAGTTGGAATACAGTAGATATAACACCATATTAAATTTAGAGTGAGTTCACGACAGTACCTAAGTGGTCATCTGCTTTTCTTATACTAACGGAGCTTATGAGTTTTATGTTGAATTTTGTGTTGTGAAGTTTTCATGTTTTGGGTAAAGATTTGATGGACAACGGAATAAGGAATGTCAAGAGCCTAAGCTTGGGGATTCCCAAGGCACCGCCCAAGGTAATATTCAAGGACAACCAAGCATCTAAGCTTGGGGATGGCCCGGATGGCATCCCCTCTTTTGCCTTCAATACATCGGTAAATTTACTTGAGGCTATATTTTTATTCACCACATGATATGTGTTTTGCTTGGAGCGTCTTGTATGATTTGAGTCTTTTTCTTTTTAGTTCGCCATAGTCATCCTTGATTCACTTATATCATGAAATTATTAGGATACTCTATGTGCTTCACTTATATCTTTTGAGCTATATATTTTTAGAGCACGGCGGTGGCTTTATTTTATAGAAATTGATGAACTCTCATGCTTCACTTATATTATTTTGACAGTCTTTAAACAGGGTGGTAATTTGCTTAGATTACGAATTTCCTAATATGATAGGCATCCAAGGGGGGTATAATAAAAACTTTCATAAAGAGCATTGAATATATGAGAAGTTTGATTCCTTGCAATTGTTTTGAGATATGAAGATGGTGATATTAGAGTCATGATAGTAGTGAATTGTGGAGTTAAAGAAATACTTGTGTTAAGGTTTGTGATTCCCGTAGCATGCCCGTATGGTCTTTTAGTTATGTGATGAAGTTGGAGCACAATTTATTCTTGATTGTCTTCCATTATGTGAAAGTCGGGAGCGTGCGATGGTAACTCCTACCAACCTCTCCCCTAGGATGATGTTTGAGTAGATCCATTTTGTCCTATGGGTTAATCATGACCTTGATTGGTATGAGTGTATATTTTATTATGGTGCTGTCCTACGGGGTCCTTCGTGTCGCTCAAACATGAGGGATCTGTTGGGGAACGTAGTAATTTAAAAAAAATCATACGCACACGTAAGATCATGGTGATGCATAGCGACAAGAGGGAGAGTGTATCTTCGTAACCTTAAAGATCACTAAGCGGAAGCGTTTATCAGCGCGGTTGATGTAGTCGTACGTCTTCACGATCCGACCGATCCAAGTACCGAACGCACGGCACCTCCGAGTTCTGCACACATTCAGCTCGATGACGTCCTCGCCTTCTTGATCCAGCAAGACGGGCGAAGTAGTAGATGAGTTCCGGCAGCATGATGGCGTGGTGACGGTGTTGGTGAAGAACAATCTCCGCAGAGCTTCGCCTAAGCACTACGGAAACTATGATGGAGGATAAACTAGAGGGGACGGGGTTGCCGGCACACGGCTTGGTGTTTCTTGATGTGTCTTTGGTGCTAGCCCTGCCCCTCTATTTATATGTTGAGCCCTGGGGTCGAAACTTGGAGTAAAAGCCTCCTCAAAGTCGGTTTTACCCAAAAGGCAAGAGTCCTACACGGACTCCAGGGCTAGATGCCAGGGTTCCCGGCGTCTACCCCCTAGACGCCAGGGTTCCTGGCGTCTAGCATCTGGTCTCCGCAAAACTTCCTTTTGCACTTTCCAAAAGCCTCATGGGCTTTCCCCTTTGGCCCAAATAACGTGTTCTCGTACCCATACATTTCGGGAAACATCCGGAAGCCCTTCCGGTGAATTCCGGAACCCTTCCGGAGATCAAACACTATTATCCCATATATCAAACTTTATCTCCGGACCATTCCGGAGTTCCTCGTCATGTCCGTGATCTCATCCGGAACTCCGAACAACATTCGGTCACCAACATACATAACTCATATAATACTATATCATCAACGAACGTTAAGCGTGCGGACCCTACGGGTTTGAGAACTATGTAGACATGACCGAGACACTTCTCTTGTCAATAACCAATAGCGGAACCTGGATGCCCATATTGGCTCCTACATATTCTACGAAGATCTTTATCGGTCGAACCGCATAACAACATACGTTGTTCCCTTTGTCATCGGTATGTTACTTGCCCGAGATTCGATCGTAGGTATCATCATACCTAGTTAAATCTCGTTACCGGCAAGTCTCTTTACTCGTTCCGTAATACTTCATCCCGCAACTAACTTATTAGTCACAATGCTTGCAAGGCTTATAGTGATGAGTATTACCGAGAGGGCCCAGAGATACCTCTCCGACAATCAGAGTGACAAATCCTAATCTCGAAATACGCCAACTCAACAAGTACCTTCGGAGACACCTGTAGAGCTCCTTTATAATCACCCAGTTATGTTGTGACGTTTGGTAGCAAACAAAGTGTTCCTCTGGTAAACGGGAGTTGCATAATCTCATAGTCATAGGAACATGTATAAGTCATGAAGAAAGCAATAGCAACATACTAAACGATCAAGTGCTAAGCTAACGGAATGGGTCAAGTCAATCACATCATTCTCCTAATGATGTGATCTCGTTAATCAAATTACAACTCATGTCTATGGCTAGGAAACACAACCATCTTTGATCAACAAGCTAGTCAAGTAGAGGCATACTAGTGACACTATGTTTGTCTATGTATTCACACATGTATTGTGTTTCCGGTTAATACAATTCTAGCATGAATAATAAACATTTAACATGAAATAAGGAAATAAATAATAACTTTATTATTGCCTCTAGGGCATATTTCCTTCAGTCTCCCACTTGCACTAGAGTCAATAATCTAGTTCACATCACCATGTGATTTAACACTAATATTCGCATCTGCATGTGATTAACACTCATAGTTCACATCGTCATGTGACCAATGCCCAAAGGGTTTACTAGAGTCAATAATTTAGTTCACATTGATATGTGATTAACAACCAAATAGTACTAAGGTGTGATCATGTTTTGCTCGTGAGAGAAGTTTAGTCAACGGGTCTGTCACATTCAGAACCGTATGTATTTTACAAATATTCTATGTCTACAATGCTCTGCACGGAGCTACTCTAGCTAATTGCTCCCACTTTCAATATGTATGCAGATTGAGACTTAGAGTCATCTGGATCGGTGTAAAATCTTGCACCGATGTAACTTTTTACGACGAGCTCTTTTATCACCTCCATAATCGAGAAACATTTCCTTAGTCCTTACTAAGGATATTCTTGACCGATGTCTAGTGATCTACTCTTAGATCAGAATTGTATTCCCTTGCCAAATTCAGAGCAAGGTATACAATAGGTCTGGTACACAGCATAGCATACTTTATAGAACCTATGACTAAGGCATAGGGAATGACTTTTCATTCTATTTTTATTTTCTGCCATGGTCGGATTTTGAGTCTTACTCAACTTTACACCTTGTAATACAGACAAGAACTCCTTCTTTGGTTGTTCCATTTTGAATTACTTCAAAATCTTATCAAGGTATGTACTCATTGAAAAATCTTATCAAGCACCTTCATCTATCTCTATAGATCTTGATTCTCAATGTGTAAGCAGCTTCACTGAGGTCTTTCATTAAAAAACTTTTATTCAAGTATCCTTTTATGCTATCCAGAAATTCTATATCATTTCCAATCAACAATATCTCATCCACATATAATATCAGAAATGCTACAGAGCTCCCACTCACTTTCTTGTAAATATAGGCTTCTCCAAAAGTCTGTATAAAAGCATATGCTTTGATCACACTATCAAAGCGTATATTCCAACTCTGAGATGCTTGCACCAGTCCATAGATGGATCACTGGAGCTTACACACTTTGTTAGAACCTTTAGGATTGACAAAACCTTCTGGATGCATCATATACAACTCTTCTTCAAGAAATCCATTAAGGAATGCAGTTTTGACATCCATTTGTCAGATTTCATAAAATGTGGCAATTGCTAACATGATTCGGACAGACTTAAGCATTGATACAAGTGAGAAAATCTCATCGTATTCAACACCTTGAACTTGTCAAAAAACTTTTTGCGACAAGTCGAGCTTTGTAGATAGTAACACTACTATCAACGTATGTCTTCCTCTTGAAGATCCATTTATATTATATGGCTTGCCGATCATCGGCAAGTCCACCAAAGTCCACATTTTGTTCTCATGCATGGATTCTATCTCAGATTTCATGGCCTCAAGCCATTTTGCGGAATCTGGGCTCATCATCGCTTCCTCATAGTTCATAGGTTTGCCATGGTTAAGTAACATGACCTCCAGAATAGGATTACCGTACCACTCTAGTGCGGATCTTACTCTGGTTGACCTACGAGGTTCGGTAGTAACTTGATCTGAAGCTTCATGATCATCATCATTAGCTTCCTCACTAATTGGTGTAGGAACCACAGGAACTGATTTCTGTGATGTACTACTTTCCAATAAGGGAGCAGGTACAATTACCTCATCAAGTTCTACTTTCCTCCTACTCACTTCTTTTGAGAGAAACTCGTTCTCTAGAAAGGATCCATCTTAGCAATGAATAACTTGCCTTCGGATCTGTGATAGAAGGTGTACCCAATAGTTTCCTTTGGGTATTCTATGAAAACGCACTTCTCCGATTTGGGTTTGAGCTTATCAAGTTGAAACTTTTTCATATAAGCATCACAGTCCCAAACTTTAAGATACGACAACTTGGGTTTCTTGCCAAACCACAGTTAATAAGGCGTCCTGTCAACGGATTTTTATGGTGCCCTATTTAAAGTGAATGCAGCTGTCTCTAATGCATAACCCCAAAACGATAGTGGTAAATCGGTAAGATACATCATAGATTGCACCATATCCAATAAAGTGCGGTTACAACGTTCGGACGCACCATTACGCTGTGGTGTTCCATGTGGCGTGAGCTTTGAAACTATTCCACATTGTTTTTAAATGAAATCCAAACTCGTAACTCAAATATTCTCCTCCACGATCAGATCGTAGAAACTTTATTTTCTTGTTACGATGATTCTCCACTTCACTCTGAAATTCTTTGAACTTTTCAAATGTTTTAGGCTTGTGCTTCATTAAGTAGATATAATCATATCTGCTCAAATCATTTGTGAAGGTCAGATAATAACGATGCTCGCCACGAGCATCAACACTCATTGGACCGCATACATCGGTATGTATTATTTCCAACAAGTCAGTAGATCATTCCATTGTTCCGAAGAACGGGGTTTTAGTCATCTTGCCCAAAAGGCACGTTTGCAAGCATCAAATGATTCATAACCAAGTGATTCCGAAAATCCATCTTTATGGAGTTTCTTCATGCGCTTTACACCGATATGACCCAAACGGCAGTGCCACAAATAAGTTGCACTATCATTATTAACTTTGCATCATTTGGCATCAATATTATGAATATGTGTATCACTAAGATCGAGATCCAACAAACTATTTTCATTGGGTGTATGACCATTGAAGGTTTTATTCATGTAAACAGAACAACAATTATTCTCTAACTTTAAATGAATAACTGTATTGCAATAAACATGATCAAATCATATTCATGCTCAACACAAACGCCAACTAACATTTATTTAGGTTCAACACTAATCTCGAAAGTGTAGGGAGTGTGCGATGATGATCATATCAATCTTGGAACCACTTTCAACACACATCGTCACTTCACCCTCAACTAGTCTCTGTTTATTCTGTAACTCCTGTTTCGAGTTACTAAACTTAGCAACCGAACAAGTATCAAATACTCAGGGGCTACTATAAACACTAGTAAGGTACACATCAATAACCTGTATATCAAATATACCCTTGTTCACTTTCCATCCTTCTTATCTACCAAATATTCAGGGCATTTCCGCTTCCATTGACCATTTCCTTTGTAGTAGAAGCACTTAGTTTCAGGCATTGGTTCAGCTTTGGGCTTCTTCGCGGGAGTGACAACTTGCTTATCATTCTACTTGAAGTTCCCTTTCTTTCCCTTTGCCCTTTTCTTGAAACCATTGGTCTTGTCAATCATCAACACTTGATGCTCTTTCTTGATTTCTACCTTCGTCGTTTTTCAACATCACGAAGAGCTCGGGAATCATTTTCGTGATCCCTTGTATACTATAGTTCATCACGAAGTTCTAGTAACTTGGTTATGGTGACTAGAGAACTCTGTCAATCACTATCTTATCTGGAAGATTAACTCACACTTGATTCAAGCGATTGTAGTACCCAGACAATCTGAGCACATGCTCACTAGTTGAGAAATTCTCCTCCATCTTTTAGCTATAGAACTTGTTGGAGACTTCATATCTCTCAACTCGGGTATTTTCTTGAAATATTAACTTCAACTCCTAGAACATCTCATATGGTCCATGACGTTCAAAACGTCTTTGAAATCCCGATTCTAAGTCGTTAAGCATGGTGCACTAAACTATCAAGTAGTTATCATATTGAGCTAGCCAAACGTTCATAACGTTGGCATCTGCTCTTGCAATAGGTCTGTCACCTAGCGGTGCACCAAGGACATAATTCTTCTGTGCAGCAATGAGGATAAACCTTAGATCACGGATCTAATCCGCATCATTGCTACTAACATCTTTCAACATAGTTTTTCTCTAGGAACATATCAAAAATAAACATAGGGAAGCAACAACGTGAGCTACTGATCTACAACATAATTTGCAAAATACTATCAGGACTAAGTTCATGATAAATTAAAGTTCAATTTAATCATATTACTTAAGTACTCCCACTTAGATAGACATCCCTCTAATCATCTAAGTGATCACGTGATCCAAATCAACTAAACCATGTTCGATCATCACGTGAGATGGAGTAGTTTTCAATGGTGAACATCACTATGTTGATCATATCTACTATATGATTCACGCTCGACCTTTTGGTCTCAGTGTTCCGAGGCCATATCTGTATATGCTAGGCTCGTCAAGTTTAACCTGAGTATTCCGCGTGTGCAACTGTTTTGCACCCGTTGTATTTGAACGTAGAGCCTATCACACCCGATCATCACGTGGTGTCTCAGCACGAAGAACTTTCGCAACGGTGCATACTCGGGGAGAACACTTATACCTTGAAATTTAGTGAGAGATCATCTTATAAAGCTATCGCCGAACTAAGCAAAATAAGATGTATAAAAGATAAACATCATATGCAATCAAAAATATGTGACATGATATGGCCATCATCTTGTGCCTTTGATCTCCATCTCCAAAGGATCGTCATGATGTCCATCGTCACTGGCATGACACCATGATCTCCATCATCTTGATCTATATCAATGTGCCGCCGCATGGTCGTCTCACCAACTATTGCTCTTGCAACCATTGCTATCGCATAGCGATAAAGCAAAGCAATTATTTGGCGCTTGCATCTTATGCAGTAAAGAGACAACCACAAGGCTTCTACCAGTTGCCGATAACTTCAACAAAACATGATCATCTCATACAACAACTTATATCTCATCACGTCTTTACCATATCACATCACAACATGCCCTGCAAAAACAAGTTAGACGTCCTCTACTTTGTTGTTGCAACTTTTACGTGGCTGCTACGGGCTGAGCAAGAACCATTCTTACCTACGCATCAAAACCACAATGATATTTCGTCAAGTTAGTGTTGTTTTAACCTTCGCAAGGACCGGGCGTAGCCACACCCGGTTTAACTAAAGCTGTAGAAACTGACACCTGCCAACCACCTGTGTGCAAAGCACGTCGGTAGAACCAGTCTCGCGTAAGCGTATGCGTGTTGTCGGTCCGGGCCGCTTCATCCAACAATACCGCCGAACCAATGTGTGACATGCTGGTAAGCAGTATGACTTGTATCGCCCACAACTCACTTGTGTTCTACTCGTGCATATAACATCTACGCATAAAACCTGGCTCTAATACCACTGTTGGGGAACGTAGTAATTTTAAAAAAAATCCTACGCACACGCAAGATCATGGTGATGCATAGCAACGGGAGGGAGAGTGTATCTTCATACCCTTGAAGATCGCTAAGCGGAAGCGTTTATCAACGCGGTTGATGTAGTCCTACATCTTCACGATCCGACTGATCCAAGAACCGAACACACGGCACCTCTGAGTTCTGCACACGCTCAGCTCGATGACGTCCTCTCCTTCTTGATCCATCAAGACGGGCGAAGTAGTAGATGAGTTCCGGCAGCATGATGGCATGGTGACGGTGTTGGTGAAGAACAATCTCCGCAGGGCTTCACCTAAGCACTACGGAAACTATGACGGAGGGTAAACTAGAGGGGACGGGGTTGCCGGCACACAACTTGATGTTTCTTGATGTGTCTTTGGTGCTAGCCCTGCCCCTCTATTTATATGTTGAGCCCTGGGGTCGAAACTTGGAGTAAAAGCCTCCTCAAAGTCGGTTTTGCCCGAAAGGCAAGAGTCCTACACGGACTCCAGGGCTAGACGCCAGGGTTCCCGGCGTCTACCCCCTAGACGCCAGGGTTCCTGGCGTCTAGCCTCTGGTCTCCGCAAAACTTCCTTTTGCACTTTCCAAAAGCCTCGTGGGCTTTCCCCTTTGGCCCAAATAATGTGTTCTCGTACCCAAACATTTCGGGAAACATCCAGAACCCCTTTCGATGAATTTTGGAACCCTTCCGGAGATCAAACACTATTATCCCATATATCAAACTTTATCTCCAGACCATTCTGGAGTTCCTCGTCATGTCCGTGATCTCATCCGGGACTCCGAACAACATTCGGTCACCAACATATATAACTCATATAATACTATATCGTCAACGAACGTTAAGCGTGCGGACCCTACGGGTTTGAGAACTATGTAGACATGACCGAGACACTTCTCTGGTCAATAACCGATAGCGGAACCTGGATGCCCATATTGGCTCCTACATATTCTACGAAGATCTTTATCGGTCGAACCGCATAACAACATACGTTGTTCCCTTTGTCATCGGTATGTTACTTGCCCGAGATTCGATCGTCGGTATCATCATACCTAGTTAAATCTCGTTACCGGCAAGTCTCTTTACTCGTTCCGTAATACTTCATCCCGCAACTAACTTATTAGTCACAATGCTTGCAAGGCTTATAGTGATGAGTATTACCGAGAGGGCCCAGAGATACCTCTCCAACAATCAGAGTGACAAATCCTAATCTCAAAATACGCCAACTCGACAAGTACCTTCGGAGACACCTGTAGAGATCCTTTATAATCACCCAGTTACGTTGTGATGTTTGGTAGCACACAAAGTGTTCCTCCGGTAAACGGGAGTTGCATAATCTCATAGTCATAGGAACATGTATAAGTCATGAAGAAAGCAATAGCAACATACTAAACGATCAAGTGCTAAGCTAACGGAATGGGTCAAGTCAATCACATCATTCTCCTAATGACGTGATCCCGTTAATCAAATGACAACTCATGTCTATGGCTAGGAAACACAACCATCTTTGATCAACAAGCTAGTCAAGTAGAGGCATACTAGTGACACTATGTTTGTCTATGTATTCACACATGTATTGTGTTTCCGGTTAATACAATTCTAGCATGAATAATAAACATTTAACATGAAATAAGGAAATAAATAATAACTTTATTATTGCCTCTAGGCATATTTCCTTCAGGATCCCCGCTGCAGGGTGTTGCAATACGTTCATAATTTGCTTATAGTGGATGGCGTGAGTGACATAATACACGGACCCGAGTAAGTGGGTTGTTGCTTATGGAAGTAAAGATGACTTGATACTTAATGCTATGGTTGGGTTTTACCTTATTGTTCTTTAGTAGTTGCGGATGCTTGCTAGAGTTCCAAACATAAGTGCATATGATCCAAGTAGAGAAAGTATCTTAGCTCATGCCTCTCCCTCATATAAAATTGCAAGAATGATTACTGGTCTAGTTATCAATTGCCTAGGGACAAATAACTTTCTTGTTGACAAAAGTTATCTACTTTTATTACCTTGCAATTTATTCATAGTTTTATTTTCGCAAAGTACTTGTAGTTTTATACTTGTTCTAGGTAAAGCAAACACTAAGTGTGCGTAGAGTTGTATCGGCGGTCGGTAGAACTTGAGCGAATATTTGTTCTACCTTTGTCTCCTCGTTGGGTTCGACACTCTTATTTATCGAAAAAGGCTACAAACGATCCCCTACACTTGTGGGTTATCACTTGTGTCTTAGCACTGTATCTGGTGATGTGCAAGTAAGTTTTAGCTTTGGCACTTGGCAACCAGATAATCGGGTTGCGACTGTAATTGGGAACGAAGGGTCTTCTCGCCAGTCGGACGGACAATTTGCAACTACAGTTGGAGTTGAAGAGTGGGCTATCAGCTTGGTCGTACACATTATGGAGTTCTTTGCAGGAAACGAAAGTGAAAGGGACCAGGAAGTACATCGGGTCGCGCCGCATGTGAGAAGGATTGATGCAGTCCCCGGACGTTGGGGTCAAAATTAGTGCGTCAGCGCACAACTCACCCAGTGGGTGCGGGTACTGAGTATCCATGGTGTTGGTAGAAATGGATTGCTTAGACAGTACATTTGGTGAGGTGGAAGGTTGCATGTTGAGAGAACTGAAGGTAGTTGGGGTCAACTATCTACGTATGTAGGATTCTTTCAAAAAGAGCAAAACAATGGTGGTGAGCCTAAACAAAAGCATAAAGCTGATATTAAAGGTGTGTTCATAAAGAGTACAATAATAGTAGCACACACAAAACAACACTATTACTGATTGGCATAAACCAATGAAATGCTAAACAATGGCGCACACGTTTGACACAAGTGACCATCTAGTTTTTTTCTTCCTTTTCTGGTGGGTAATAAGATCGAATGGTTACATCACATGATAATTTATTTCGTTGTACATAGCTCAAGAACACAGTACTTTCTCCTCGTCTTCATCTGATCCACCATATGAGGGGGCAGTCGATTCATTTCATTCAATCATGTAGAACATACAATGTAGTTAAGAAGGTTAACCCATCTGAAATGCTTCCTATTTCACTCATTGACATGCATCTTGTAAAGGTTATTGTGTTCAACGTGAAATTTTATTGTGTTGATATTTTCTTTCTTATGCTCGTGAGCACATGACAATGTTTTCATGGGTACGGGTACCCATGGGCCCTAGACCCTCATGTGCAGGTGTTGGGCATGTTTTATGCCAATCGACTGCTCCTGAGCCCAACCCAACTACTCATGTGTAGGACATGGGCACAAATTTGTGTTCACGAGTATACTTGAACCCGACATGACAAGTTACTGTTGTGCGGTTTGTTGTTGGACAACGTCATCGTGCATGTCCTGGACTATTGAAGTCACAAATCTATCTGTGTGATGTGGACATGTGCATTAAGTCCTTTGTTTGAACAAGTGAAGTCTTTTTGTTTGACTGTGTCACGAAATTGAGTTAAATTTCATATTTCTATCAAATTACTATTGAGTGACATGTATTTCAATGTGTATGCTAAGGTGCCCATTGGTACCCATTGGACACCCGAGTAGAGCATGACCCAGCAAATGAAATGTTCAATATAAAAAAATATGATTAGTCCTCAGAAGAGTATCCAATGCTCTCAACACTAAGGTACTAGTAGTGGAAGAAGAGGGAAGTTTGGACTTACTTGAGATTTTCTTAACATTTAATTTGAAAGAGTTAATACATGATGTTGTTTTAGAAAAGTGCCAATTTGATTGAGTTAATGCACGCGTTAAATAGGCTAGTCAAAATTGGCTGGGCTTGAGCGAAAGCCTGTAGGATGCTCGTGAACATAATATAGAGTTGGTAGGAGGTGAGGTGACCCTACCAACTTCCCCTTTAGCAATAGATATAGATACGTGTCACATGTTTTAAAAAATGATTTTTGAATATTTAATTTAAATTTTAAAATATGATATCATGGTAGCACCTAACTGCTAAGATCACCGGATATTCATTCTTCTCAACAAGCACTGTAGGACTATATGCAAGTGATGGTGGTAAGCATGCGGATGCGTGAGTCTAAATTATAGTCTATATAGATTAAAAAAATTGAACAAAAGTGTTATTATGGTCCCGAGCTCGGGTGAATAGTAAAAGAACAGAAAATCTGATTTTTGTGTCAAACATTGACAAATGTTTTGATTGTTTGCAAAGTTTAACATTTTGGAGCATTGACTTTTTTGCCACATTTTGCACGAATGTCATCCGGTGATTTCACTATTCATCCCGGCTCATATGAGCTCGTGATCAGAAAGTCGTGTCCTTGTTTGAACAACTATATAGATGATTGTCACTTGTCAAGGACGGATTAGTCAGCAAACTAAGTCTAAGTCTACCTTAAATGGTTAGCTTCCTTGTGGTAAAGCCTAGCCTATATAAGTTTTTTTTATGGTTAAAGGCAGGTGCTCTGCGAAAATGGCCTTTGGTGGCCGAGCTACCTGCAGGCCGTAATCACCCCCGTCAATGCTTGTCGCGATCAGCGCCAGGAGTGCATGAGGCTACCGTATATTGACTCTAATCGTAGAAGAGTCAGCTGGACAGCGCCTGTATTTGGTATTAAATAATAGTGTCGGCTCATGTACACTAGCAGGCACAGGAGTGCACACCAGCTGCACGTCGCGGGGCACGCACGCATCACGTCAGACTCATGTACACGTTACGGGATTTGACTCCATCAACTCCTCAAAACCAGGATAGCCCACGCATCCTTTTCTTTAATTCTTTCTCAAATTTAGCAAAGCCTCATACAATTTATGCCATTTTTTTGTGCACATTTTTCTGTGTGAAACGGAAAACTACACATTGATGAATTTTAATCAAAAAGAAAACTACAGTTTTTAGGTGGCTTTTTTTTTGGGAAGCCTGCATTTTTACATGATATACCACAAAGCAACACAAATCAGTCACTGAGAGAATGTAAAGGCAAAACCACTAATTGAGTAGTACTCGTTACAAAGATCACTCCCACCTCCCAGGTTGCGACATGTGGCGTGTTGTATGTGCGTCACTTGTCGCAACCCGGGAGTTTTCCCTTTTTCGTATATCTGTTTATTCAAAATGTTTTTATCTCTTAAACCGTGCGTCCAAATCTTGAACCGTTTTTACTGTTGGATTCTTCGCGTCGATATCTTCAAAACTAGATCCCATATTGATATGTTTTGACGAACTTTTTTTATGAAAAAAAGGGATAAAAAATAGGATGAAAAAGCCGACCCGGGAGCACGGGTTTTTTCTCTTTCCAAAAGAGGCATGCCCGTGCTTCTTGCAAAAGCACGCCCGTGCCTCTCACGAAATCACAACTGTGCCTCTTGCGGAAGCAAAAAAAAACAGAAAAAATGTGTTTTTTTTTCGTTTCCAAGAGGCACGGCCGTGACTCTCGCGAAAGCACAACCGTGCCTCTCGTGGAAGGAAAAAAATAGAAAATGTGTTTTTTTCGGTTTCCGAGAGGCACGGCCGTGACTCTCGTGAAAGCACAACCGTGCCTCTCGCAGAAGAAAAAAAACAGAAAACGAGTTTTTTTTTCATTTCCGATAGGCACGGCCATGACTCTCGCGAAAGCACAACCGTGCCTCTCGTGGAAGAAAAAAATAATAGAAAACGCGTTTTTTTCCTCTTTCAAAGACACGGCCATGACTCTCGCGAAAGCACAACCGTGCCTCTCGCGGAAGCAAAACCGTGTCTCTTGCAGAAGGAAAAAAAAACGAAAATGCGTTTTTTTTTCATTTTCGAAAGGCACGGCCGTGACTCTCGCGAAAGCACAACCGTGCCTCTAGCGGAAGCAAAACCGTGTCTCTCGCGGAAGAAAAAAACAGAAAATATTTTTTTTCGTTTTCGAAAGGTATAGCCGTGACTCTCGCGAAAGCACAATCGTGCATTTCGCGGAAGCAAAATCGTGACTCTCGTGAAAGAAAAAAACACGTATTTTTTGCACAAAAGTTTTTTTTCGAATTTTTTTGATCTAAAAGCTAAGGAAGACCAGTAGAAAATCAAAATGTAAAAAAAACCGAAAAAAAACCCGTTTAAAAAGCCGAAAACGCATGCGGAAAAATAAAAAAATAAAATCTAAAGGAAGCGCAAAAAACGCAACACGTGACGAATGACTGAGAGCGCGCGATCCGAAAGAAGCACTCGTTAATTAGTTGCTCCAAAGCTACATGTGCTACTTACAAATTAGCCCAGCAGCACATGACGTGCTTGCGTATCCCGCACACTGGAGGCCCACGTACAGCGCTAGCACATCAGCCGACGGCACAAATGTATTTGCATTTACTATCTACCGTATACCCGCGAGACAATAGGCACGCACACATCGCAGCGCTAATACTGCACGCGCGAGATTCCGGCCTGCAGGCAGCTCGGCCACCAAACGTCCGTTCTCGGTGCTCTGCCGCTGCATTATATAGAGCCTATATAAGTTTAAGTCCTAGATTTGCATAGTTAATTCAAGGTTTCTACGCTATTTTTTGGGTGGTATGGTGTGTTCGTCAACTATTACATGCATGCGACGACTTCATCAATTTTAAAATCTGCGGTCTAAGTCTTTTGAAAGGGTTAACATTTACGTGCACATATTCATGGGGTGATCGTGCTTGCGCGTCGGCGCCTGTGTTCTTTACTGTTTTTTATTTATTTATTTGCAAACAAGTACTCACTGGGAACAGTCGACGTCGGGAGCGATGGTGAACGGCAGGGAGAGGCCGCAGTCGGCCGGCAAGTCGCGCGCAGCAGTCGCCTCGGCGCTGCCCTCTCCCGCGGCCGACTTGAGGCACTCGTACGCCTCCTGCCGGTCGGCCGTGGTGGCCGTGGCCGCCACGAGGCTGGACGCGCCGTCGCAGCAGTCGGCCGAGGGGTAGTCCTCCTCGCCCTGCAGAAACCCGAGGCACGGAGACAAGTCGGAGAGCATGCCGGAGCACGACATTGACATGTCTGCCTCGAGCTGTTGGAGCGCGAGAGCCAGCATGAGGAGGACGGCGAGGCTGCTGGCCTTCGCAAAGCTCCAGCTCCAGCTCATGGTTGCCTTGGCTCGACTGAGAGAAGAAGCTACCGATCGTTGATCAGCTAGTCCAGTTAATTTATTTAGTGGTGATTCTTGTATCGGTAGCTTATGTGATGTGCGTGCATGGGTATTTATGGGTGAGCTGGTGAGGTAGTATTGGAGAACACTACAAGTCTTGGGAAGAATTGTTAATTTTTTTTAACCTTAGTCTTGGGAAGATTAACAACCTTGGCAGATGAACACGTACGTTTCGCTCATTTCCATATCTCGTTCAACAACTTGTAGTTGTAAGCTTTTCTAGTTTCTAGATATAAACCACGTATGAGCTTCTCTCTTATTTTTTCTAAAGAGAGTGGTTTTCTATACCTAGCTCGGTGCACCCACGGTGCATCAACGCAAGAAAACATAGCAAAATATTTCAGAAAAAATCTAAAACTTTGTGAAAATGATTATGAACAAATGTTATGGATGCTTGCAAAGTTCGGTGGTCAGATAACATCCGACGAATTTTATACAAAATTACTCAAAATGTATGTGTATTGTTTGAGCAGAATTTGTAATTAGGTAATTTTGTGCGGGCGTTTCTTTCTTAGTTAGGGTTTTGTTTGCTCTGAGCTAGGAGGTTTTTTAAAATCTGATGGAACTAGGTATTCTAACCGAGCATGTGATGGCACTGTGAAAATTGTTTAAACTAATCTTTAGTTTTTCAGTATGTCCGTATTGTTTTGCAGGCAATATGTTATATTGCTCTCACGCGATTTTCATATTTGGGAACACCAAGTATAACCAGAGGCTAACACGTGCTTTATCGTGCCGTTCTTCACTAGTGACATTAACTCTTTTTTCTCTAGCAAAAAGTTGCTGGGATCAACTCCTTTTTCCCTATCAGGTTATTGTTCGTTTGTCTCGTTTTGCTTTTACCTATGCTGTCTTGGCTTTAATAATGTTTTAGCAGTGTTTCTATTTTCATTTGTATATCATGTTGGGTTGCTATTGAAGATTATATTTGTTCTGAAAGGAGAGTGGAGTTGTTTGGGGTGTGGTTGTAGTATCCTTACACGTTTTGGCTTTCATTCCAACACATAAAAAACCATGATTTAAACAAAAATGTTCACAACTTTCTAAAAGAATCAAAGGCTTAAAAAATTCATGAGTTCGTCAATCATTACATGTATGCGACGACTTCATCAATTTTAAGATTTGCGGTCTAAATCTTTTGAAAGTGCTCATACGGGTAACATTTACGTGCACATATTCATGGGGTGAGCGTGCTTGCGCGTCGGCTTCTGCGTTCTTTACTGTTTTTTTCTTTTCTTTTTTTTGCAAACAAGTACTCACTGGGAACAGTCGACGTCGGGGGAGATGGTGAATGGCAGGGAGATGCCGCAGTCGGCCGGCAAGTCGAGCGCAGCAGTCGCCTCGGCGCTGCCCTCTCCCGCGACCGACTTGAGGCACTCGCACGCGCCGTTCTTAACTCTTTTTTTCTCTAGCAACAAGTTTTTGGGATCAACACTTTTTTCTCTAGCAGGTTATTAGAGTAATTTGTTTCGTTTTGATTTTACCTATGTTGGCTTGGGTTTAATTATGTTTTAGCGGTGTTTCTATTTTCATTTGTCTATCATGTTGGGTCGCTTTGAAGATGATATTTGTTTTGAGAGGAGAGTGGGGTTGTTTGGTGCGTGGTTGTGGTTTCCTTGCATGTTTCGGCTTTGATCCCAACATGTAAAAAACCATGATTTTTACAAAAATATTTTTAAAAGTGAATTTCAAACAATGTTCACAAATTTTTTTAAACCAGAGACTTTATAAATGCACGTGAACTTAAAATATTCACGAGTTTCAACAAAATCATTGATTTTGCAAAATGTTAACGAATTTTAATAAATATTCATAATTAAAATGCAAGACATAAAAGAAGAAGAAAACATAATTTTTGAAGGAAAAAAACAAAAACAGGAAAACAATACCAATAAAAGGGGTGGGAAGCCTAAGCGAGTGGCTAGACGAGGAAGGAGAGTCCCTGCTGGCGCCAGGGGCATCTGGGAGTCTGCCAACGACAAATGCAAGGAGAAAAGTTGGTGTGCCTTCCTCTCTCTTCTTGGTTGTCTCCATAAGACCACGGCTAATAGTATAGCCAGTTGCTGGCTATATGATGTTGCTAAGTCATCGATAGTCAAGCTTACAGTCAACAAGTACTTCAGGTAGATATAAATATGTACTCCTTCTGTAAAGAGATATAAAAGCATTTAGATCACTACTTTACTAATGTAACCGCTCTTTTTTTACGGAGGGGGTACTACTTTATTTATATGGCCCACCTCACTCTCTCACATAGCGTCTAGAAGCACATGCTACAACTGGCTGTTAATTTGTAGCCCGCTCCTCTTCTATCTCCTTCAACTAAGCAAACATATAATATTTAATGTCTTATAGTCCACCTGCGTCACTTTATTGTATTTGCTCTCCGTAGTTGGAATCCTTGTTCGCCAAGTCTTGACTAGCGGGTTGTTCCGTAGGCTTTTAATATAACTCTATCTATGTCATAATATATCATAGTTTTTAGTTCGGGGTTATAATGAAAATGCCGTGATGCAAACAAACATGCAATTATGCCAAAAAGGCAAGCAAAAAGACTTAGAGAAGTGAGAAAAAGACTCTTTTTACACCACAAAAAGGCACTTGTATCAAACAAAGTAATAAGAAAGACAAAGAAAAGTGGGAAAAAGTCATTTCTATACAAAAAAGCACTTGTGTCAATGCCATAAGAAACCATACACCTTTTTTTAAAAGAACATAGAAACTTTATTCATTTGCAATAACAAGTACATCGTTAATGAGGAGAGGTATAATTTTGCTCAAAGGCTTCTCAAACCAGTTCAAAGATGAAGAAAATCTAGCTAACTTAGCAAGTTCATGTGCGACCCTATTTGCTTCTCTATTACAGTGCTCGGATTTAGTAATGGGAAAGTCACATGCTAAAAAATAACAATCGTCAAACACTGCCGCCGCTATACTAGATGACCGTCCTCCATTGTTCATGGTTTCGATGACCTCCATGTTATCTGAGTTAATAACCAAGCGGTTACAGCCCGCCCTTTGAGCAATAGATAGATCATATCTAAGTGCCATAGCTTCAGCCGTCAGAACGTCTATGCACCAATCAATTCTCCAATTCCCCCCGCAATGAATTTTCCTTTATCGTCTCTCAGAACTGCACCAGTTGTGCCCCTGAGCCGGTCATGATCAAAAGAGGCATCCACATTAAGTTTTACAAACCCCGTTGGAGGTTGGACCCAACCTCCTCTTTTCATCGTAGCCTTTGGTGATATAGCCAAAACATAGTTTAACATAATTGTACGAATTCCCATGGCGGTCTGGTTAGCATCTTGGGTTTTCTCCACCAAAAGGCACTTATATCACAAAAGGCACTTATGCCAAAGGGTGTGTAACTGCCATCATGCGTAGGAAATCGTCTCTCATAAAAGATAAATCTTTCGCTTGTTGATTATAGTGGACGTTGCCACGTTTTTTTTTTTGGCCTATTTGATTCTAGCGTAATGATATATTGTGTTTGGAAAGAAAAATGCTCAATCTTGTATGCAAGTTATGTTCTCGTGTATCAATTGATTGCGTTCCCGGGCTTTGTTAAAACAGGCACTACTCAAGGAGTCGTCGAACTTCTTGGCTCCAAGTTCCAGAAATACTACTCCCTCCGTTCCTAAATATAAGTCTTTGTAGAGGTTTTACTATAGACTACATATGAAGCAAAATGGATGAATCTACACTCTAAAATGCATCTACATACATCCATATGTGGTCCATAATGAAATATCTATAAAGACTTATATTTAGGAACGGATGGAGTAGATTACAAGGAAATTTACGTTTTGGTTTGGATGACGGGTGTGTGCGTTCCAAAAAGACTAGATTATGCCTGCGCGTGTGCGTATGTATGGGCGTGTTTGGTTGCCCGCACCGAGCCCAACCAGGCCCGCACGGGAAGGGAGAGGCCTGTTTGGTTGCCTGGTTTTCCTGTTGGGCCTGCATCGCACACTTCTCAAAGCAGCCCACAGCCTGGCTCGCTGGAAACCCTGGGATCGGCAGTTTCTCGCGAGCCAGGCTGAGTGCGGTGCGAGGTCGCACGGGCGGGAGCGAGGCGCGGGCGAGGGGGGATGGCGGGAGATGGAAATCCGGCGCGCCGTCCCAGCGCCAAATTAGCCTCACCCCCCTTTCACTCGCTCACCCATAGCCACCGCCCCCCTTTCTTTGCTACTGCCTCACCACCAGCGGCGGCTGCGATTTCAGATCTGCGCTATAGGCGACAACGATGGCGGAAGAGGCGGCAGCGTTTGCGGCGGATCTTGTGCTCCCCTTGCTGTTGGCCACCGTCTGGTCGACCTAGTCTGTGCCATGGCTCCCCCTATGTCGTCCTCGTCTCCGATGCAGGTAAGGAACACCCCCTCCCCCCTTTGTTAGCTCAGTGGTTAGGCCTTTAAGCTAGGTGTAGGATCGATTTCCCACTGAACGAACCATCGATGTCGACTATGTTATGGACGCACGGATGAGGCTGATAATCCAGGCAGCAGCACTGATTAGTGTGATTCAGGCATGGGTCATGTTCATGCACCAGAGAGTTGTTCGTCGTGCTGGGAGACCGTTGATCCGCTATGGTCCATTGTTTCCCCGGGAACAGGAGAGGATCCAAAATCTGAACTACATCTACAACTGCAACGACGTCGAGGCTCTGTGGATGCTTAGAATAAAAAGAGCACCATTTGCCAGGCTTGTCGAGACCTTCAGGAGCAGGGGCCTGTTACAAGATAGCATCAACACCAGTGTCGAAGAGCAAGTGGCCATGTTCCTCCATGTTGTTGGCCATAACCAGAGGTTCAGGGTCATTCACAACACATTCAGGAGATTATGGAGACCATCTCTAGGTACTTCAAGCAGGTGCTTTTTGCTGTTGGGGAGCTTAGAGGAGAGATGATCAGGAGACCATCTGGCCAGACTCCACCCAAGATTCGCAGAAGCCCAAGATGGTATCCATACTTCAAGGTGAGCATTGACAATATACACTTTTCATGGCTTGATATGCTTGTATTGTTCAAGTTCAGCACTAACACAGGCTAGTGATGCCATTTTCAGGACTGCATTGGGGCAATAGATGGTACTCGTGTCACTGCCAGAGTTCCTAGGTCACAGTCTGCAGCATACAGGGGAGGAAGCACTACACAAGCCAGAATGTGCTTGCTGCTGTTGACTTTGATCTGAAGTTCACATATGTGTTGGCTGGCTGGGAGGGGTCAGCGCATGATGCAAACATTCTCACTGACAGCATGAGTCGACCTGATGGGATCAACATCCCCGACAGCAAGTTCTACCTTGGAGATGCTGGCTATGCATGTCGGACGGGTATTCTTCCACCCTTCAGGAAAACAAGGTACCATCTCAACGAGTTCTCTGGTAGGAAATTTCCTAGGACTGCACAGGAGTTGTTTAATCTCAGACACTCCAGCCTTAGAGTAACTGTTGAGAGGGCATTTGGAGCTCTGAAGAATAGGTTTAAGATCCTGGATCAGAAGCCATTCCACCCATACTCCACTCAGGTTAAGCTAGTTCTTGCTTGTTGCATTCTGCATAACTGGATCCTCTAGTGGGGCTTTGATGAACACGTGCCTGAGGAGGAAGAGGTCGAGCCTGACGATGTTGTTAGCTCTGGCCATGGTGTGAAGGCATTTGACAATGATGCTTGGAAGAACAAAAGGTTGGAGTGAGCAAAGGCAATGTGGCTTAACAGAGGTCGGTGCAGGATTTGAAGAAGATGAAGAAGAAGAAGCAGCAGCAGAAGCACAGAAGAAGAGGAAGAAGAAGTAGCAGCAGCAGCAGCAGAAGCAGAAGAGGAAGATGAAGCAGCAACACCGATAAACTATCCCATATTTAGCCAATGGCTCTTAATAATTTAAACTGTCATTTGATTGTAGCTAGGATGAACTGTCATTTGTTTAACTAGCTGGCACTATGTTCAGATTGTGTGTGGTAAGGTCACCACTAGTTAGAAGTGATGACAACACCTTATGCAGGTTGCAACCAAACACCATGTCATATGTGCACCTAATGCAATGCGGGCAACCAAACGCTGGATTAAAAATGGTTGTCTAATGCAACTAGGGGCATGCAGGCAACCAAACTATGTGCATCTGGTTTTTTTTTTTGACCTGCATCCCCTCAAACCAGCTCAATAGAGCCAGACTCGCCGGCCCAGGCTGAATCGGCAATGTAACCAAATACGCCCTATGTGTGTGTGTTTGCGCGCATGCGTGTGTGTGCGCGTGCATGTAATAGGCTTTACTGCTTAGATTCATGCTTAAGGAAGCCTAGTAATTTTCTGTTGAGTCGTTTCTTATGTAAGGATGTCATTTGTTGGACAAGGCTCATTTATCCATCAGAAATGTTTAAGTTTCTCTAAATTTACCAAGAAAATATCAACATCTATTGTATCAAATCAATACCACTAGTTCTATCATTTTTTTAGCACAGTTCTACTCCCTCCGTCCGAAAATACTTGTCCTAAAAAGGATAAGATGGACGTATCTATAACTAAAATAAGTCTAGATATGACCATCTCGAGGACAAGTATTTTCGAACGGAGGGAGTATCATTTAGTATTTTCCTTTTCGTACTTGCAGGAGGTTGTAGATATTTTTTTTTATAAATTTGTTCACTTAATGCAATATAAATGAGCCTTATAAACCCGAATGGAGAAAGTACTCTATGACATTGTATGGTGTCAGTTAATTCAGATCAGAGGGAATAATAGGCATTGTTTAAAAGAAAAGCTATATGCATTTCGATCGAGGGGAAATGAAAGGTTTTCTTTCAGTATCACCGCTTGGCACGCTGTTGAAGCTTATGCACTTTTAAACGGCGTGCATGTGGATCTATAATACCTAAATAGTTGATCCTCACTAACTCTAATTCTCTTAACATGCAGCCCTCCACATCATCGAGTGTGCCACATCAACATTCACTAAACTATTTTGAACACATGCATAACCCAATTTAATTGTTCCATCTCCAATTAATAATCCATCGTACATGCATCCTCTTTTTTTTTGCGAAAAATACATGCATCCTCTTTGTTCACACACAATTGCTTTTGAAAATAATAGCTTTTGAACTACATCATGTCATTCATATAAATTCATCTAAAATTAATCTTTAAAACCCCGTAGTAACATCGTAAAAATTACAATTTGCATCCAGTGACACGACACTGAAAAAATAAATGAAAACTCAAGTTGTTCATGCAGTCCACCGTATTCCTTCGAAAACAATGTACTCACTGCATAAAACTGAAATTATGCGGTGTTCTCGATTTCCATATTATATGCAGACGCCTGAATTGAACCTTCAAACTGGGCTATGTACGACCAGACGGGCGGTGTGATAATAATAAGCAATACCAAACCAGCTATCAAAACAATTGGGCTATGTACGCACAGCGTGCATAGTGCATGCGGTCCGGCGTCGACTTCGAATTGATGAACCCCTCGAATTCCTTATAATCAACGCAATAAATAACCTCCTCCAAGCCCAGCTTCGCAGTTTGCAACCTTCTATAGAGGTCACAGGATGGCAGAACTGAGACATGTTGTATTAGTCAGACTCGGGTTGAGGTTCAGAATCAAGTTGCTCTTACACCGTTAGCCAAGGCTTTAAAAAAAAACACCCTGCCCCTATTTTGAAATGGAGGCAAAAACTTTGCCTCATCCATTAGTTAAGATAGAAAAGAGTTTGGTATAAGACACCCAACAAACACGGCATGCGGATTACTCGCGTGAAATAAAGGACCCTAGCTTCTTTGCGCCGGCGATGACCCAAAGGTTGGCCTCTGTAGAGATGGAGGAGAGCAAGATTGGCGGTGGAGCACTCTTATACTTAAACACTCTTGCGTTACGCTCGTTCCAAATCGTCCATGAGACGAGCATAGTGAGGGAGGCCTTGGCTTGGCGGTTCGGCGTACCATCGGCGCAGGTGCTAGCCCACCACTCGTCCACCGAGTTGAACAGGGGCCAAGCGGAAGTGTCAAGCCCGTGCATGAGGAATTTCTCAATGACCAAAGACCAAAGACGCCGGGTGTAGCGGCACTTATAGAAGAGGTGAGGTCCACACTCTTGCACCATGCTGCAAAGAGGACAGAGATCGCAATTTGGCCACCCACGCTTTGCCAATCTATCCGCCGTCCAAACTCTGTCTTGAAGGGCCAACCAAGCAAAAAATTTAACTTTGCAGGGTGCCCAAACCTTTCAAACCATTTTGTCCATGGGAGAAAGATCCATCCCTAGAAACTGCGCCCTATACGCGGAGACCGCCGAGTATTGCCCACAGGTAGTGTGTTTCCAAAGGATATCATCTTCGTTGAGCTCGTCCCCTATGAGCACATCCGGAGACTGCACCGGCAAATCATCTTGAGACTGACGAACATGTGGTTTTCTTTTCTTGCTGAACCTAGCATGCTGGACTTAGACTCTCACTCTTTGATGCTGCTCCTCGTCTCCTCCAACCGTGTGCCTGCTACCATTTCTTGTGCCAAAAACTACACCACACCTGTCCATTCCGAAGTCTGAACAGGACAGGACAGCGTCTTCTTTGCTTTGAATCCGACAGCTGTGGCATGAAGCTGGAGCATTCATTCTTCTCCTCAGATTCCGGTTCCCTGAGGATGCTGGCAGTTGAGGTTGTTTCGTTCCAGGCTAGCAAACCTCAGATCAGGCCCAACCTGCCAGGCATTGGCTTCCTGGATGGCCGGACGGAGTCGTGATCATCTTAGGCTGACAGTACTAGTAAAGATGGTGCCCTCTACAGTACATTTTTAACCCATCGACTAGCAAAAGAAATATGAGTTCGTAGTTTCCGATGTCGAGAGCTGTCGTTGCAGAAAAGAAACGCGAGCTCGTAATTCCCAATGAAGAGCCAACATTACGTGACCGTAGTCTGCTGCGACTAAAGGGCATCTCAATGGGCTTGTATGTTATTTTCTTGATAGATTTGGTCATGTCATCAACCAACAGACCATCACACAATTATTTCACACAACAGACCATCACACTGGCCTTCAGGATCGCTGGCTGAGAATAAAATCTGGATCTAACATTCAGAGGGGTGCCGCTGCTAGGTTGATGCTATGCCTAGTTCACGGTCCGTGGTTCTTATGTTGTTCTGCAGCACAACTCCTCTTTGAGTGTGAGTTGCAGCATAACTTTGTTTGTAGCAGCTGTTTCACACCCGCCGTGCTGCCGTTTGTGCAGTCTGTCATAAGCTCTTGCATGGTTGGTGCTTTGCTGGATAGATGTCCTAGCTCTGTAAGGTGTACTGCTGGAACTAGAAATGCATGCTTTGAATTCAGAATCAGAGGGGAGTGCCTAGATGTCAAAAATCTCTTATCATACTAGCATATACCGACAAATTCATAAAATTGTTAAATTCGGTATTTTTCTTAATGTCTTCTACCCCTATTCATAAGCACATGGCATTTAGCCAATGCGTCTAGTATTGTAAGACAATAAGTTTTGGGGGAACCAGCACAACCCTCTAGGGGTGGCTTATCTCATTATATATAATGGATGTGTTACAATACGTACATAAGTACAGAAGCTATACATAGTCTAACACCCTCCCTCAATCTTAGCCACTTTCTAAAGAACTGAGAAGGGTAAGATTGCGCCTACAAGCCTCAAATTGTGGTAGAGGTAAAGACTTAGTGAAGATGTCTGCAAGTTGATTCTTAGATGAGATAAACTTGAGCTGGAGTTGCTTCTGTGATACACGTTCCCGTACAAAGTGATAGTCAACTTCAATGTGTTTCGTTCGGGCATGAAATACTGGATTTGCAGAAAGGTATGTAGCACCAATGTTATCACACCAAAGAATAGGAGGCTGTGGTTGAGACAAACCCAACTCCTGAAGCAAAGACTGCACCCAAATAATCTCTGCAGTAGCATTAGCCACAACCTTGTACTCAGCTTCAGTACTGCTACGTGACACAGTAGCCTGTTTCCGAGCACTCCAGGCGATCAAATTAGGGCCAAAGAATACTGCATAACCCCCCGTGGATCGCCTGTCATCTGGGCTACCAGCCCAATCTGCATCAGAGAAGGCCGAAAGGACCCGAGAGGAAGTCGGCCGAATATGCATACCAAATGTCAGGGTGAACTGAACATAACGAAGAATGCGTTTAACAGCAGCCCAATGAGTATCTCTAGGAGCCTGAAGATACTGACAAACCCTGTTAACAGCATAAGAGATATCTGGTCTCGTGATCGTTAAGTACTGAAGTCCACCAACAATGCTCCTGTACTCTGTGGCATCCGCAGAAGACAAAAGCTCACCATCAACAGCTGTTATCTTGTCGGTAGACGACATGGGTGTGGTGGTCGGTTTGCACTTCAGCATGCCCGCTCTTTGTAACAACTCCAAGGAGTACTTCTTCTGCGAAAGGACAAGACCAGTAGCACGAGAAGTGACCTCAACTCCAAGAAAGTAGTGAAGCTTCCCAAGATCTTTGACTGCAAAATCAGCACCAAGAGAGCAGACAAGAGCATCAGCAGCATACTGAGAAGAGCTGACAAGGATAATATCATCGACATATACCAAAAGATACATAGTGACTTCTGGCTTCTGTAGAAGAAATAATGAAGTGTCAGCAGTGGACGGCACAAACCCATGAGCACGAAGGGCAGAGGCAAGGCGGGCATGCCAGGCACGAGGAGCTTGCTTCAAACCATATAGTGCTTTGGAGAGACGACAGATATAGTCAGGACGATCAGGATCAGAGAAACCAGGCGGCTGTTTCATATAAACCTCTTCCTCCAAAAATCCATGTAGAAAAGCATTCTGCACATCAAGTTGACGAAGTGACCAACCACGAGAAACAGCAATGGAGAGAAGAAGCCGAATAGTGGTAGGCTTGACGACAGGACTGAAGGTGTCCTCATAGTCAAGACCATGGCGCTGCCGAAAACCGCGAGCAACAAGTCGCGCTTTGTAACGCTCAATAGATCCATCCGAATGCTTCTTCACTTTGAATACCCATTTTGAGTCAATAACATTTACCCGTGGTGGTGGAGGAACGAGAGTCCATGTCTTGTTACGAAGGAGAGCATGAAACTCCTGCTCCATAGCCTCTCGCCAATGTGGAATGCGCAGGGCAGCCTGATAGGAGCGAGGCTCAGAAGATGGATCCGCAACAGCAGCAGCCAAACAAGCAGCCAACCAAGCAACCGTACCATCCTTACGTTCCTTAGGTTTGAAAATGCCACTGCGACTGCGTGTATGTGGTCGAGACACAGGAACCACCGAGGTCGACGGAGCAGCCTGCAACGGGCTGGAGGACGGCGACGTTGACGAGTCAGCCGGTGACGAGGAGCCAGACACAATAGCCTCGGGCTCGGTCGGCGAAGAAGGCCGGCCCACCGGCGAAACCGGCAGAGCAGACGAAGCAGCTGGCGACGCCGGCGTCACAGACCGGGCCGATGGCGAGCCCGGCATAGTGGGCCGTGGCGCGGCCGGTGTCGCGGGCCGATCCGCGGATGAAGGCGACGTGAGGACGGCGTCGCGGACCCGAGCTGCAGGCGAAGACGGCGTGACGGGCCGAGCCGTGGGCGAAGATGGCATGATAGGCCGAGCCGCTGAAGACTCGGCGGCCGCTGGCGAAGAGGGCCGAGCCGCTGGAGACTCGGCGGTCGCTGGCATAGCGGACCGAGCAGTGGAGATGCTCGGCGCGACGGGCTCTTCAGCTGACCATGCATGGGCACGCGAATCGATGCCATGCAACATAGGGCGATCAACGTGCCCATCAGAAGGCGGCGATGATGGTGGTGAATCCTCCAACAGCTCCAAACGAGCCCCACGTCCGGTTCCTGCACCATGGTTAGGTAACAGCAAAGGAGAGTATGCAACATCATCAAATTGGTCAGAAGCAACAGAGGATGAATGCAGAGATGGTGGTTCGACAGTGGACACAGGAAGTTTGGCAAAGGGAAAAACATGCTCATCAAACACGACGTCCCGAGATATATAGACACGATTAGTGGGAACATGAAGACATTTGTAACCTTTATGAAGAGAGCTATAGCCAAGAAAAACACACTTCTTAGAACGAAACTCAAGCTTGCGCTTATTATATGGACGAAGATGCGGCCAGCAAGCACACCCAAATACCTTGAAAAAGGTATAATTAGGTTGTTCATTAAGGAGAACCTCAATGGGAGTCTTCATGTTTAAAACACGAGTGGGAGTACGGTTGATGAGAAAGCATGCAGTGGTGAAAGCATCACTCCAAAACCGAAATGGAACAGATGCATGGGCCAAAAGAGTAAGACCAGCTTCAACAATATGACGATGCTTACGTTCGACTGAACCATTCTGCTGATGTGTATGTGGACATGCTAAACGATGAGCTATCCCAAGCGACTGAAAGAAGGAGTTGAGGTTGCGATACTTGCCCCCCCAGTCCGACTGGACATGAACAATTTTGTGCTTGAGAAGACGCTCAACATGTTTTTGAAACTGAACAAAAATATCAAACACATCAGATTTGCGTTTAATAAGGTAAAGCCAGGTAAAGCGACTATAAGCATCAACGAAACTGATATAGTAATTATGACCACTGACAGAAGTCTAAGCAGGACCCCATACATCTGAAAACATAAGTTCTAAAGGATGTTTCACCTCACGACTGGACTCCGAAAAAGGAAGTTGATGATTCTTCCCCTGCTGACAAGCATCACACACTGCTACATCTTTATTACTAGACAAACTAGGAAGCTCATGACGACGCAAAATATGACGGACAATAGGTGTGGCCGGGTGACCAAGACGAGCATGCCACTGTGACGGAGAGACCCGAACTCCACTGAAAACACGGGCGACGCCAGGATGCTCCAGACGGTAGAGGCCCTGGCACAACCGCCCACTAAGAAGAATGTCCCTCGTGCCCCGATCCTTAATAAAAAGATCAAAAGGGTGAAATTCACAAAGCACATTATTATCACGTGTGAGTTTAGGAACTGAAAGAAGATTACGGGTCACAGATGGAACTCGAAGAACATTGCGAAGCTGAAGACTCCTATTGGCATGTCTAGTGAGAAGAGATGCTTGACCAATATGAGAGATGTGCATACCTGCTCCATTGGCGTTGTGGATCTTGTCGGAGCCATGATAGGGTTCACGAGTGTGAAGCTTCCCCATCTCGCTGGTCAGATGCTCTGTCGCCCCAGAGTCCATGTACCAGTGTGGATCGATGGAGTAGGACTGAGTGTGTCCTTGTTGCTTCTGCGGCGCGGGACGATCAGCCATGGCGACCTGACGGGCATTGTTGCGTGTATCTTTGCCGTCATTGCCAAGACCAAGGAAGCTTCGCTGGAAGCGCTTATGACACTTGGAGGCCCAGTGCCCATCGCGGCCACAAAGCTGGCACACACGTGGACCGCCAGCCCCCGGTAAGGTCGCAGTAGGTGGGGGAGCCGAGGCGGGCGACGGTGGCAGCCCCAAGGGAGACCGGGGTGATGAAGAAGAGCGGCCACCCTTGGTGGCGGCGTTGGCCGAGAGGGAGCCAGTGCCCCTGGAGCGGCGTGTCTCGACCCGTTGCTCAGTGAGAAGGAGCCGAGAGAAAACCTCGTGTGCCAGCATGGGTGTCGAGTTGCCCCGCTCGTTGATGATCTCGACTAAGGCATCATACTCCTCATCAAGACCATTGACAATAAACGAGTTGAACTCGGAGTCGGTGAGGGGCTGTCCAATGGAGGCCAATGTGTCGGCGAGGCCCTTGACCTTGTTGTAGAACTCAGTGGCAGTGGAGTCAAGCTTCTGACACTCTCCAAGCTGACGACGGAGTGCAGAGACACGAGCCTGGGACTGCGCTGCAAAGGTTCGCTCAAGGATGGTCCAGGCCTCATGAGACGTCTTCGCGAAGACAACAAGTCCGGCAACTGCCGGCGAGAGCGACCCCTGGATGGAGGAGAGGTTCGCCTGGTCCTGCCCCGTCCAGACGCGATGGGCCGGATTGTAGACCGGACCGTGCACGCTGTCTACCAGTGCGGGTGGGCAGGGAAGCGATCCGTCGACGTAGCCTAGCAGGTAGTGACTCCCCAAGAGCGGGAGAACCTGCGCACGCCAGAAGATGTAGTTGTCGGCGGAGAGCTTGATGGTGATGAGATGACCGAAGTGAAACGGCGGCGGCGAAGACGATCCCATCGAGGGGGCTGCCTGGGGTGCAAACACCATGGAGGCAGCCGGAGGCACCGAAGCCGATGCGGGAGGAGGCGGGACCGCAGCCAGGGCGGACGCCGCAAGGCCCGCGGCCAGGGCGGACGCCGCCAACCCCGCCAGCGGGGCGGTGTGATCCGCTTGCGGCAGGAGCGGCGGGACGACGCCCGCGGAGTCCGCAGCGGACGGCGGCGCCGCGGTGTGGACCACGAGGTCGCGCCCAAGCGAGGGCGCCGGCGGCGTGGAGTAGACGGAGCCGATGCTCCTGGTCCCGATCGGAGCCGGAACGGCGACGGCATCGAGCGGGAGGTTGAGCAGAGCCGCAAGAGAGGCCGGGAGGAACCCCGCAGCAGTGGAACCGGTGGTGGCGGCGCTCGACATGGCGGCGGTGAAGGCGGCGGCGGCTGCGACGGCGGTGCGGGTATTAGGGTTTGGAAGCGGAAGCGATCGTAACCTAGCGTGATACCATGTAAGACAATAAGTTTTGGGGGAACCAGCACAACCCTCTAGGGGTGACTTATCTCATTATATATAATGGATGTGTTACAATACATACATAAGTACAGAAGCTATACATAATCTAACAAGTATGTATCTCATCCTTCTACCACACACGCTCCATGTTGGTGCCGCTCTTTCTTTAGGCTTCCTCTCCTCTCCTTTGCATGACGTTTAGGACAATTGTTTCTTCAAATAATTATTTTCTAGACTATAGTTTGAAATTTGCATGTATTTGGGTTGAAGGTTTTTTTTTTTTGAAAAGGGGTGCAACCCCAGCCTCTGCATCAATAAGATGCATACGGCTTATAATATTAAAATAAAGAGTGTCACAAAGTCTTCAGCAGGTTTAAAGTAAAAAAGACGACAAGCCGCTCAGACGAGCGTAAACATAAAGCCACAACCGGCTGGCAAAAAAATAGGAGCACTACATGCCTATCCTATTACATGACCGCCATCCAAACCGGTTGAAAATAACCCGAGCTACCATCTCCCATCGGGTAGACGCAGTAGCCAAATGCCCCCTGTCCTCCATCGGAGTGAGTAGCGACCACATACGGATCAACGCTGTGGCCCTGAAGATAACCTGCAAAAAATGAAAGTTCGTTGCTCTGTTAAAAACCAAATCATTTCTGCAGTTCCATACTGCCCATAACAAGGCACACACGCCAACACGAATGAGTCTTGCTAAAACCAAGTCTACCCCATCAAGCCATGTTCCAAACAACATATTGATAGAAGTAGGTGGAATAATATTGAAGGCAATATGAATCGAACGCCAAAGAAGCTTAGCCAGTGGACAATCCAGAAAGAGGTGCCTGATAGTTTCATTACAATCGCAGAAACTACATCTAGCAGAACCCACCCAATTGCGTTTTGCCAGATTATCCTTTGTCAAAATTACTTTTTTATGCACAAACCACATAAACACTTTAATTCGCAAAGGTACCTTAACTTTCCAGACATGTCTGGAGCAAGGAATGACACTAGTATTAATGACATCCAGATACATGGATTTAACCGAGAACCTACCGTCCTTTGTCAATTTCCAAAACAACCTATCTGAATCCTGAGACAGTTGGACATCCATCAGCCGTCGTACAAGATGAAGCCATGCCTCCCATCGTTCACCCACTAGTGTCCTCCGGAAGCTAATATTGAGAGGCGTTGACTGTAAGACATTTGCAACGTATACTTCTGGACGTTGAACAATGTTATACAGTGTGGGATATTGACGTGCCAGAGGTGTTTCTCCTAGCCACGTATCCTCCCAGAACCTCGTAGTAGCTCCATCACCAACTAAGATTTTTGTCCTGTTAAAGAAGAGGGGCTTGACTCTCATCAACCCTTTCCAAAACGGTGAATCAGTTGGGCGCACCGTCACCTGAGCTAAAGTTTTTGACTGAAGATACTTATTACGCAGAATTTGTGCCCAAGTAGCCTCTGTCTCGGATGAAAGTTTAAAAAGCCACTTGCTAAGGAGACATCTATTCTTGATCTCTAGATTTTCAATGCCTAGACCGCCTTGGTCCTTGGGCCTACAGATGATGTCCCATTTGGCAAGCCTATACTTACGTTTCAACTCATCGTTTTGCCAAAAAAACCGGGATCGATAAAAGTCTAATCTCTAGAATTTGAAGGTTAGAGTTAAGATAAATATCTGAACCTTCTAGAATTTGAAGTAAAAAGCTTGAAATTCGAAATAACCGAGTAAAATAATTGGAATTTTTTTAACTGAATTTTGAGAAGTAGAAGAGGGGAAGCCAAGACCGAAGAGGCACACTTCTACTTTGAAACACGACTTTTAAATTACGGCACTTCGAAGAATGGCATTCCAACTAAGCATAACACTATCAAAAGATATGCTCGTTTTTTGAACATGTGTGTCCGTGCGCTGTGAATGTGAGTGTAGTGATGTTGTGCAGTATAATCAAAGGAAAATAAATTGCTCTAATGGACCCTGTTTTATGAGCTCTTGTCATATTTCAATTCACTCGAGCCTGAATCTAAGCGGGTGCCTGCCCCCTGGCTCAAAGAACCATGCCGGTCAAAACTAAAAACCCGTCCTTATAAGGGATGCAGACACTCGCAAGTTGCTGCGCACCCCCACAAGAAAAGCAACCAGAGCCCCCCTCATCGACGCCGTCTTCTCCTCGCATGCACGTACGCCTCCACGCCACGCCCTTCTTCTTCTTCCTCCCGCTGTGATGGCTTCTTCCGCCGCCGAGCGGCACTCCCCACTTCTTGCTCTGATGCTTGTGACCGCCGTTCTTCTGCTCTCCTCCTTCTCTGCCCTCGCGGCCGCGGGGGGGCCGAGCGCCTCAGCTGGGCCAACCGCTGTCGCCGCCGGGCGCGCGCGGCAGGACTTCCACGTGGCGACGACGCCATTGCACGATGCAGGCGTGACCAAGAACGGCGCGGGGAGACGACCGGTCGGCGGGAGAAGGAGGAGGAGAGCAGACCGCGGGCGCGTACGCGGCGGAGGCACCGGCGCGTGGGCGTTCTCGGGGATGCTGCCCCGGGGGTTCGTGCCGCCGTCGGGCTCGTCCGCCTGCCACAACGACATGCCGGCCACCGCCGCCGATGGACAGTTGTACACATGCGGCAGCTCCGTGCGACCGTGACGACTGATAAGGATCCAGTTCTTGCCTACTTCCAGTTCCAAGAAGGCAAGAACAGTTCTTGACGAGGTTCTTGCAAGTGTAAATGTGGTGAGGCTTTAATCTCGTCATCTTCTCCGGTTACTCGCGGGGAACAGGGGGCTCTGAATAAGACGATGGAGCCCTGGCAATGCACGCGAGCTCTCGTTATTGTTTCGGTAGCCCTCTGTTCTGAATTCTGATCGATTGTCGTGTGACAATGCTCCCAGTTTCCAGCACATTTAAATACTCTGACCTTCTCCTTGTTATCATCGTCTCCTATCCTATCGCAGCTTCGTAGGTCGAAAACATTTGTTTACTTGGGGGTTTTCCGTCCCGTTTACGGCGTCAGCTCAAACCAAACACGTTCTGAGTTGGTATTTGTTTGCCAATGCATCTCAGAAGTGAGCTGATACTGAGAGGGTACTTTCATAACTGTGAGCAGAGGGAATTTGTGGTGCTCCTGTCTTTGTTCTAGTAAACACCAGCATCTGTTAAGGTCCTTCATCAGGTTTGCCGTCACATTTCTTGTTTCAGTTTTCAAGCTTACTGCTTGGAACTGAGAAATGTAAATTTGAGAACTCTTTCACAAGGAGTTTCTTGGAGTAAGTCATGGTTAAGCAAAGCGTAAGCTGCATGTAAAGCCCGATGTCTCGGAGTTTCTTCGGAGCAAGGTAGGGGCAGCTGCTTAGGGATGTAAACGGCATACTGTTTAAGCCCATTTATCCAGTTTAAGAAAGTTCTTTTTCCAGAAAAATGAACTATCAAGCTAACAAAAAATATATTAAATTGGCTTTGCGGCGCCCGTCCATCGCGCCATTTACATACCTGCTTTGGGATGTAAACGGCACACCGTTTAAATTTGTTTAACCCCATTTATCGGTCTAACAGTTTCAGGAAAAAAATTATTTTTGAGAAAAATGACCTACTCCTATCAAGTGAGAAAAATGACCTACGGCCTGCTTACTGCTAGCTTGCCGAGTGATGCTTTTGGAGCATGGAACTAGAGCTATAGCGTGCGGTTTAAGGGAATGCAAGTAACCCTATAAATAAATTGATCAATTAGCATGCATGAATGGTTCATATTCATGCGGGCGGTGACTGGTGAGTTCCCATAGACTTCGATGGATGCAAGAGTTGGTAATAATCTAAGCAAGGCTGGTCCCGTAGCGTCTACTCCATGGCTCCATCAACGCCTTTCGGCAACAGCATCATCGCGCCGTTCGATCGACCTCTCTCGGTGTTACCGTCCATGTGGCATGCAAGTTAAGCTTCGGGACTGATGATTGTGCAAGCCTAATATTTTCTTCTTCAAGTTTCACGGTTTCTATTGAGAAAAGAAAAGTGAAATGATGCAAGTGAAACATGAGTCGAAGTTTTCACTTACAATGGTTTATTTGCAAACCTTTCAGCCGTCGGAAAATAGATTTCGACCCGCTTCATAGAAAATAAGACCAACCAACACATGTAGAGGAGCTAAGGATGAGACCCAATCCCGGTCGAACTGGATTTTTTTAATAAATGGTGGATTCTATTGACTCAAAATGAAGCATCAAGTGAATACAAAACATAATGAGCACATACCCGACTTCTGCATAACCAGGATGCACACAGCCAACACCAAGGCACACACACAAAAAACCGCGACAAATAACAAAATCATACAAGACCAAAGCATGCCTAAGCGTGGAAAAAGAAAAAGACCTCGAAGCGATCAATAACGATCGACAAACTACAACAACGACCATGTTCGCATCAATCATCTCTTGACACCACATGAACAATGAGATTCTTCAACAGCAACGCCTTCAAGAAGGAAATGACTTTCAGGAGCCTGAAAACCGGATACATGGTGCTCGGGAGCACAACTAACAAATGATACGCAACAGGCAAACAAATGATAAAATTTAAAACAGAAAATGCCGCGACTGATACCGCCGACGCCCTCGATGACCAAGGCATTCCCAACATGTGAGAAATAACAAACACAATGGGGAGAAATCTTCGCCTACTTCAAGAAGAGCTGACCTGGTCACAGTACCATTTGTCTGTCAGCAAAGGGGACAATCTGCCCCCTCGCCCTAGCATAAATGGCACCACTTCGTAAGACAACAGTAAGCTCACCAACACGAACTAAGACTCTTCGATCCAAAGTCTATTCGGCCCAAGTCAAATCTAACCTACAAAGCTAGATTCGACCTTGCAGGTCTCTTCTCTTAAGTGTGTGACCCCTTAGGTTCAAGTTGACTTAACCACATCCGACCTGATCAGTTGGTAGCAGCTTCTAGCAAAATGTGCCACCCTCCAAATGAAACGTGTACAACATGTCATACTTCTAAGTGAACAATGAAGCCGATTTGGTGAACTTGTACAACGTGTCACACTTCTATTTCTTTTATTTCATTGTCGGGCTCAAAGCGAATCGGTCATCATTGTTCCAGTTCGACCTCTTTTTGTTCCTCTGATGTCGACCTTGAAACCGGGTTATCTCATAATCATTGCCGCATGTCCATGCTTACCAGGTCGGGTTACATGAGGGCCCATATTGATGACCATGTCTCATGGCATGGGTCTAAACAAGCATGTAACCAACCTTTATAACTCCCATGTTAGGGAGCAGCGTTTGATCAGCCCAAAGTAGGTCGGTCACCATCCTGAGTCCACGCGATGAAACTCGGATTTAGGACACATAATGCATCTCGCACTAGAGACTAACAAATGACATGTCGCTTCTCATGGTTGGGTTTGTCTGACCTGATATCCATCTAAGCCCGGCTCCGGTCTCTCATAGCCGACCTCACATACGATTAGGTTCACGCAACCCGGCTACCATCCAACACTACATGGCTAGTGACACTAAGCCATCCATTGTGTTGTATGTCGGTATGTTTTGATGTGAATCAACACATTACTTTTCGACTGGGGACTATTTATAGCATATCATACAATGTGAGATCTTATAAACAAATCGTGAATTTGCCAACATGCATCATTGATATCGTCCAAGCACTACATTTATTCATAAGCACATTAGGAAGTATCATCCCACCAGCTCAAGGGCATATCTCGAACAGAAGGATGTGGAGAGGGTATTCGTAGTGTTCCAAACTAGTTGGAGTATTGTTCGTGAAGTTGCTATTATGTGGGAACTAGAGACATGGTGGCAGCTGATGACAAGTTGTGTATGAAGAAAATATGCCGTAGAGGCAATAATAAAAGCTACTGCTTATTTTCATGTACGTAATAAATATATATTTTTGTGCTATAATTATAATGGTTCTAGAGTCTGCAATAACTACGAGGCTAAGAGAAAAATATATGTGCATGTGTGGAATAATAAACGGTAAAATTACTCGTAGTCTCGCCTCTAAGACTAGCTCAAGTGTTGCATAACGATTTTGTTTTCCTGATCATGGGCATAGTTTAGTAACAAGGATGCCAGCAACTTTGAGGACACATTGTTGTAAGAACACATGTGTTGAACTGACCCAATCGATTTATATTCTAGGAGATCATATAGTCATTTAGTTATTAGTATAATCACACAGATGTTAACATTTTCATAGTTATTTATATCATTAGAGTATCGAGTTCCTTCATGCCGGACATTGGATTTTGGGGTTCGTCAAACGTCGCGCGTAATAGGGTGATTATAACGACAACATCAGAAAAGTGTGACAAGGGACTTGATAGCTTAAGACTGGGATTTGCTCCTTCGACGATGAAGAGATATTCTTAGGGCCTCTCGGTGTGATGGTGCTCATCATCATCTAGCCAGACACACCATGACTTGTTCACAGGGATGCTGGAACACGGAACGAGAAAAGAAAGCAAAACCAGTAACAAGGAAACTGCATAGTGAGCAAGTGTTGGTTCATGAGATGCCGATAAATCTCACCAGGGGATTTGTAAAGTATTGTGAAGCAAAGGGAATAGCACACGGGAACAAATTCACTCGATATTTATCCAAGTGGGTGTTGGGGTCAATACAAAGGTCCACAATTTTGCTATTGATCATTGAATCGAAAGGAGTTCCGGGTTCATGTCTACACTTTACCGAACCTACGGGGTCACTTGATTAAGGATCATGATCTATTGACAATTAGAAGTGTAGATTGTGAGACAAATTCACCGGAAAAGTTCCAGGAAGTTTGAAAATGTTTCAGAAAGAGAACCGAAGGTGTTCCGAAGAAATCGGTGGCATTTCAGAGAAAGCCAATTAAAACTGGGAGACTAGAAAGTTCTAGATGAAGTAAAATAAATCCCAGATAGTATGGGAAGGCTCTGGAGCCTCCTGGAAATGCTAGGGGCACCATGGGCCGGCCCCAAGGGCAAGGCTCAAGTGGGAGGCCAGTCGCATGGGCTCTACAACCCATATTTGTCGGGGTGCCCCTCACCCACAACTTGGTGCCCAAGCCACATGGGGCGACTAGGCTTTGGGGAGTGACTCCACCTGGTGCAGCTGACCTAGGGAGAGGCATCACCTCCTCCAAGGGGGATCCCCTTCCTGTGCGCCTGTGTATTTGTATCATCAAATGATCGATGTGCATGTGGTTGCGTGGATTTGAGAATTTGAAAATGATGAGTGTAGTTGCATGGGCCTGTTGGGGAACGTAGTAATTCAAAAAAACTTCATACGATCATGCAAGATCTATCTAGGAGATGCATAGCAACGAGACGGGAGAGTGTGTCCACGTACCCTCATAGACTAAAAGCGAAAGCGTTTAGTAACACGGTTGATGTAGTCGAACGTCTTCACGATCCAACCGATCCAAGTACACCTCCGTGTTCAGCACACGTTCAACACAATGATGTCCCTCGTGCTATTGATCCAGTTGAGGACGAGGGAGAGTTCCGTTAGCACGACGGCGTGGCGATGGTGATGATGAAGTTACCGGCATAGGGCTTTGCCTAAGCACTATGACGATATGACCGAGGTGTTAAATTATGGAGGGGGGCACCGCACACAGCTAAGAGATTGTCTGTTGTGCTTTGGGGTGCCCCCTGCCCCTGTATATAAAGGAGGAGGGAGGAGGCGGTCGGCCTAGAGGGGCGCGCCAAAAGAGGGGAGTCCTAGGACTCCCAGACCTAGTAGGAGTCCCCCTTCCTTTTCGGAGTAGGAGAAGGGGGAAGGGAAAGAGAGAGGGAGAAGGAAACGGGGGGCCGCGCCCCCTCTCCTAGTCCAATTCGGTTTGGCTAGGGGGGGCACCTCCTGTCCGTCGGCCTCCTCTTCCCACTAAGGCCCATGAAGGCCCAATACTCTCTCGGGGGGTTCTGGTAACCTCCCCGTACTCCGAAAAATACCCGAATCACTCCGGAACCATTCTGGTGTCCGAATATAACCTTCCAATATATCAATCTTTATGTCTCGACCATTTCGAGACTCCTCGTCATGTCTGTGATCTCATTCAGGACTCCGAACAAACTTCGGTCATCAAATCACATAGCTCATAATACAAATCGTCATAGAACGTTAAGCGCGCGGACCCTACAGGTTTGAGAATTATGTAGACATGATTGAGACACATCTCCGATTAATAACCAATAGCTAAACCTGGATGCTCATATTGGCTCCTACATGTTCTACGAAGATCTTTATCGGTCAAACTGCACAACAACATATGTTGTTCCCTTTGTCATCGGTATGTTACTTGCCCGAGATTCGATCGTCGGTATCATCATACCTAGTTCAATCTCGTTACCGGCAAGTCTCTTTACTCGTTCCGTAATGCTTCATCTCGCAACTAACTCATTAGTCACATTGCTTGCAAGGCTTATAGTGATGAGCATTACTGAGAGGGCCAGAGATACCTCTCCGATACACAGAGCGACAAATCCTAATCTCGATCTATGCCAACCCAACAAACACCTTCAGAGACACTTGTAGAGCATCTTTACAATCACCCAGTTACGTTGTGACGTTTGATAGCACACAAGGTGTTCCTCCGGTATTCGGGAGTTGCATAATCTCATTGTCCGAGGAACATGTATAAGTCATGAAGAAAGCAGTAGCAATGAAACTGTAACGATCATAATGCTAAGCTAATGGATAGGTCTTGTCCATCACATTATTCTCCTAATGATGTGATCCCGTTCATCAAATGACAACGCATGTCTATAGTTAGGAAACGTAACCATCTTTGATTAACGAGCTAGTCAAGTAGAGGCATACTAGGGACACTATGTATTGTCTATGTATTCACACATGTATTGTGTTTCCGGTTAATACAGTTCTAGCATGAATAATAAACATTTATCATGATATAAGGAAATATAAATAACAACTTTATTATTGCCTCTAAGGCATATTTCCTCCAGGGCCAACATTTAAGGAGTGGGCAGACGTTGTCCGTGGACATAACTAGGGTAGATTTGCTCTTACAAGCCAAAAAATCTTGTTGTAAATCCAGACATTTTGGATTTTGGTTTGTTCTTAGATTGGACAGATCTAGAGACAACCGATCAGTGAAATCATCACGAGTCGCAAAACCTGGCCATATGAGGCGTGCAACGTGGGTCGGCCCATGAGCATGGAATTTCGGCCCGGCACGTGCCCGACTCGACACTCAATTAAAAGGGTTGGACCAGCCTTCAGCCGCCACAAAACAAGACCGATCCCAAATCCAGGCCTTAAGGCCGGGCATGACACAAAATTTTTAACTGTGGGCCGACAAGGCATGGCCCGACGTGTAACTATTTTTTTCCTATACATTTTTACTTTTTTAGAAAAAAATACTTATATTTTTTTCTTATCTGTTTAGATTTTTTCTATTTTTTTTAAATTTTTGGAATTTTCTGAATTTCCGAAAAACAAACGGCCTAGAAGATCGAAAAACAACGCGGGCCGGCCTTTATAACTGGCATGCCGGGCCGGTCCCTGGGGCCAGGCCTCGGGCTGACACGGCCATGCTGTGCCAGACCTATTACAGCTGGGCCGAGCCGAGCAGGCCCATATGGCCAGGTTTGCCCGACGCCTAGCCTAGCCTAGCCTCTCAGCCTCTCAGGCCACCCGAGTGTGTGTAGTCACAGTCACCGCCCACCACCTGTTCGAACAAAAACCTCCCCTCCGATGCCGTCGCCGCGCGCAGCGCTTCGCCGTCTTCTCCCCACCACCGGCATCCAACCTATCCGGCGCCGCCCCGCACCGCCTCCACCAGCCGACCAGAGCCCCCTACCCGACCCCTACGCTCTCCTCGTCCACGACCCCATCGACCTCCTCTCCTCGCTGTGGCGCCGCGCCTTCGCTCACCCGCCGTCCACCCCTTTCCCCAACCTCTCCGGCTACGCCTCCCGCCTCGACCTCTGGCTCCTCTCCTACCAGCGCGCCTGCGCCCACGCCACTGGCTCCTTCCCGCCGCGCCAGGCCGTCCCGCTCCCCACCCTCCACTCCCTCCTCCGCCTCCGCGCCGCCGCCCTCCGCCGCCACCCCGCCTTCCCCTGGGGCGCCTCCACCCACCTCCTCCTCCGCTCCCCCGCCGACGCCCCCTCCACCGTCCCCGTTTCCCGCCGCAAGCTCACTGCCCGCCTAGCCAATGCCCCGCCCCCCTTCCAGGACCACGTCGTCCAGGAGCTCCTCCTCCTGCTCCTCGAACCCGTCTTCGAGCCCCGATTCTCCCCCAAGTCCCACGCCTTCCGCCCTGGACGCGGGCCCCACACCGCCATCCGCTCTGTTCGCTCCGGCTTCGCCGGTTACCTCTGGTTCATCACTGCAGACCTCACAACCGTGGTCGACGCCTTATCGTCAGACACCATTCTGTCCTGTGTGGAGAAGGCCGTCTCTGATCGCAAGGTGCTGTCTTTGCTCAAGTCGGCGCTCAACGCCCCCGTCCGGCCCGGGTCTGTGCCGCCAAGGGAGAAGGATCTCGATGGACTAACCAAGAAGAGGCTGAAAAGGAAGGTGCTCAGGAAGAGCAGGAAGAAGAAGGTGCTTAATGAGGATGAGCCCAAGCCAGACCCATATTGGCTGAGACTGTTCTTTGGGTTCGCCCCAGAACAGGCGTGTCACATTCCGGAATATGGGCATTGCGGGATAATTAGTCCATTGCTCGCCAATGTGTGCCTTAACGAGTTGGATTGGTGGATGGAGGAGAGGATTAACGAGTACTTCCGCCCATCAAGGCATGATTCGATATGGAAGGAGGCGGGCGATGAAGGATGCCATAATCCATCTTGGCCTGAGTTTGTTCCGTCAAGTGGGAGGGAGAAGACCAGGAAAATGGATTTCCTTAGATTTGGCTCTCATGTCTTGATTGGAGTCCGGGGGCCGAGAGAGGACGTGGTTGAGATAAGGAGGCAACTAATGGAGTTTTGTGAGAGAACATTTGGTTTGAGGCCAGAGAATTCGTCTGTGGAGATTGAGCACATCACAAGGGGGATTGAATTCTTGGATCATGTCATTGCTCGCCGGGTCATCTACCCAACCTTGCGATACACTGCCAGTGGAGGGAACATTGTGAGTGAGAAAGGTATTGGAACATTGTTATCTGTCACAGCAAGCTTGCAGAGGTGCATAAGGCATTTCAGGAAGCTTGAGCTTGTAAAGGGGGACAGGGATCCTGAGCCACTGCCATGTTCACCAATGCTGTACTCTGGGCAGGCGCACACTAATTCTCAGATGAACAAATTTCTTGAGACCATGGCTGATTGGTATAGGTATGCGGACAACCGGAAGAAGATTGTAGGGTTCTGCGCATATGTTATACGGAGCTCTTTGGCAAAGCTTTATGCGGCAAGGTATAGACTAAAATCCCGTGCTAAGGTTTACAAGATTGCATCGCGTGATCTCAGCTGCCCGTTGAGGGAGAGCACAAACAATGATGCACCAGAATACTCTGATCTCTTGAGGATGGGGGTTGTTGATATTATTGAGGGTGTACAATTTGCGCGCATGTCATCAATTCCATCATGTGATTATACAACTTTCCCTAGGAACTGGGTACCTCACCATGAGCTTGTATTGCATGAGTATATCAAACTGCAAGATCCAAAGTTCTTCTGCGAACTTCACAAGACAATCAAACGACGGGAGATAAGTTCACCACAGGATGATGTATCGAAGATGGTGTGGCATTATAAGGTTCATGGTGTTTATGATAACAACAAGGTCTCAAAGAAATTAAATGAATGGAGGAGTAATGGTGAAGCTGTCAATGGGGACACACAACTTCTGTTGGATAAGTAGTCCTATATTCCATATCATTTGTAGAGATACTGATGGGTGATACATCGATTGCACATAGCAGATCTCCTGTTTTGAACAAAGAACATTTTTGGACAAATAGTCCTAATTGTGTTTGCAGAATACTAATGGGTGATGTATCAACGACCTACCAGCTAAAGACCGAGAAATGTATCATTGGGCAAATATTTGGATGTTCAAGAGTACATGTTTGAACATGTACTACAATACTACACCTGATCTCGAGGTAAACTCATGTGTTGTAACTTTGTGTACTTGTCCTGACATCATTACGAGACATATTATCCCATTCTTTTTCTGTTTGATGTCTTGCGAACTTATGTTTCTACAGTAGTAAGAATGTGTTGTTTGTAGTTATTGTGACACTATGAAAGCTGGGATTACAATGAAAATTTGCATTTCTAGTTAAGTAGTCAATTTGTTAACAAGTTAATGGCACTTATTCAAGCCTTACACAGTTAGACTAACATGCTAGTTTACTCAATATGTTAATGA
>NC_041393.1:456597694-456632292 GCF_002162155.2 Triticum dicoccoides
GCCCTTTTTTACCTCCGGCGTCTAAAAAACGGCCCAGTCGCGCCCCCGGAAGCACAAATTTCGCTGGTTAGGGCCGAAATTGGCGCCGGCGGACCGAGGCCGAACCCGGCGCGCTGGGGGACGCCCGGGGGCGCTGGGGGAAGCGTTTTTGGTGCGAAAGTCCCACGGGCCCGCTGAGTCAGCGACCAGCCGCGTCTCGTCTTCCTCATCGCCTCGTTTCCCGCGGGGAATCAATGCCAAGGCTGCCGCCGGTCAGCCTTCCATTGATTCCCCACGGGCGGCGTAGTGATGGCCTGGCGACGCGCCGTCCCCCTCCCGTCTCCCTCTCCTCCCGACACTAGCCACCTCGTCTACACTGTCCGATGGGTAAGCGTTTCCCCGGCGACGGTGCGGCGGCCAACTGCACGAGTGGGAGGCGCACCTCCTCCATGAGGCCAACTACCTGGAGGCGTCCCAGTCCCCCCGCAGCCCGACGCCGAGCACCCCGCCTACTTCCATGACGAGATCGAACGCGTCCGGGCCTCCCTGCCGGAGGAGGTGCGCGGCCGCCCGGAGTACGCCGCCGACAACCACGCCATCTGGGCGGCGTACTTCTGACGCCGCCACGAGGAGCAGCTCGCCTCCACCAACAACGCGCCGGTGAGGGGGGCGCCACAACGCCGACGGCCGCTGCCTGTGGTGGGGCGTCCCCGGGCGGACGTTGCACTTCGGCCTCGAGCACCTGTCCCCCGCCGGAGCGGCGGCGGCATTTGGCTGCCGAAGCGCATGGCGGGAGGTTCGTCCTCCTCCTCCCACTCCCACTCGTCCGGATCGCCGGCGCTCACCACCGTCAAGGCCGAACCCGTGGAGACGCCGCTAGGGCAGCGCACTCGCGGTGGTGCCCTCGTCATCAACGAGGGCGGTCGTGGCTCCTCCTCCCGCCTCGTCAAGCCCAAGACAGAGCTGGGGCTCGTCGCCGTGAAGAGCGAGCACAACGACACGGCCGCCCTCGACGACGAGTCCGCCATCAAGTGGGCGCGCGAGGACTACGTCCGGCTAGAGACACAGCGCCAGCGCCGCGCCCTTGAGGAGTTCGCTGCTCGTCGCCGCGGCTGCGACGAGGGCGGTGTCATCGTCCTCGAGGACAGTGACAACGACGACGCACCACCACCGCCAACCAAGCCCGTCCGCCAAGGTGACGCAGGGCAGGGGTGCACCACGGACGGCGGCGGTGTGAAGAAGAAGGCCGACGACGACGGCGAGTACAATGCCTTCGGCGCGTTCTTCGGCCTGTAGGAGGGGCGGCGGGGGATGGCGGCGAAGTAGTTTTTTTTATGTTTTTAGTTTTGCATTATATTTTTAAGTTTTTATGTACAAATATCAATGAAATCGCCTAATATGTGTCGAATTTGGCCGAATTTTGTCGTCTTTGGCTGAATTTTGGCCGAGTTTATTTTTCAAAAAGACGGCGTCTCCCAACCGACCGCCCCCACGCCGAAAATATCGCCGGCGCGCCCCCAGGCGGCGATATTTCAAGCGCCTGAGGGGCCGAACGGCTGGAGATGCTCTAAAATTATGATACGTACACTTCTCTTATGCTCATAAGTAGGAAATAATGTGAGGAAGTGTCATTATTTTTGGAAGTTTCCCGGTGTTTGGAAGTTACGGTAGATAGTTTCATATATGTGATATTGTTTGTAAATTCTTGAGGCCTGTTCTTAGGATTTAGAAGAAATGATAAATAGGTATAACCTCATGGGGAATTCTGTTTCGTTAAAAAAAAAGGCAAAAATAGTGTGGAAATCCATTTTGGCTCTATTCCTGTGTTTTTCTTCTTCTTTTGTTGTCCTTACAGAAGGTAATAAGTTACTCCTTCCGTCCCAAAATAAGTGACTCAACTTTATACTAACTTTGTACTAAAGCTAGAGCTAGTACAAAGTTGAGTCACTTATTTTGGGACGGAGGGAGTATTTTTTATTAGCTTCTGATATAAATGAATATCTAATTAAGAACATATAGTCATCTTGTAAATTAACTAGATGTGAACTGATTGCTTGTGTGCAACAAGCATTCGAACAAGCATATACTGTTCACCAGAACACTGTTTTTGGGGCCTCTTTGGGTTATAGGATTTTCACAAGAGTTTTGGAGAATTCTCGGTAGTTAGGAATGTTCTTCCTACAAGAGCCCCTTGGAACAATTGAATGACATTGCAGGAATCCTATGAAATTCCTGCGGATCCAGATTTCTTTGTTTCAGAAGGATATTCATAGGACTTTTGAAGGACTGTAATCCTTAGGAAGGTTTCGTATGTTGGTGGTCTGTAGGGTTGCATTTAGGAAGTTTTCTTATGAGGTATTTTCTACTATATGTTAAAGGAAAAACCATTTGACACGGACCTCTTTGAAAAATTGTTCAGGTTTGCTATGGTGTGATAAAGTCTATAGTATTCAAGAAGGCATGATGGACGACACTTTAATCCTGCAATTTTCATGTTCATGCACTTTTTAGGGTTATGCAAATCAAATAGGCCTGGAATGAACCTGTCCGCAGGAATTTTGGAGCAATCCTTACATGAGGCTAGACCTCATGGAAAGTGTCTTTCTGGGTCTTGCATGGACCTTCCATCCGTTCCTCTTCTCAAATTCCGGCTAAATTCAGGTGGAGTATGCAAATGATTGTTTATGCGAATTCCTGTTGTTATTTGCCATAGGATTCAACAAGCAATCCAATGGTTTTTCTGTTCTGAACAGACATGAGTTTGAGCCAATATATTTTTAAGGAAATCCAAGGCAAATGAGCAAATAACAAGATTTTTGCTGGCCACACTGGATTAACCTGAGTTTTATTTATCCTTGGTGAAAATTTGCTTGCACACGGTATTGTTTTAGAGAAAAAATGAACAAGTCATAACTTCTTGAAGGCTGTGCAAATTCTAAAGGTTCACTGGTAGGTAGTTCAACTAGAGCAATTATTCTCGTTGAGTGAAGAATACGGTCTAATGCTCTTATAAGTAAATACTCCCTCCGTCCGAAGGGACAAGCATTTTCGGACGGAGGGAGTAGTAAGTTAACTCTGTGACAAATTAAATGTTAATCCACTGCTTAATGTAGTTCTCACAATTTGCAAACTCGAGACTTTGACCTAAAATGTCTAGTCATCTTCTATGCAATCACAGCATTGTCAATTTTCAACATGAATGAAGTGTGCAGGTAGTTTCCGTTTGTTTGCTTTTGACTAACTTTATTTATCTCTGTTGATCTCCTCCACCACAGTGGAAACTCGTTTTTTTGACCAAAATACTGTAGGGGAAGCACCAACGGTGTAGATTTAATATTAAAGAAAAGAAAAAAAGTTACATGATGTTCAAGGTCTACATGGCCAGACCAAGGTTAAAAAACAAAAGGCAACAGGCTAAACTAGAAGTTATTAACTTCAGACGAAAACAGTTGAGCTGAATGTCACTTGGAAAATGCACTTCCCAGAGGGTAAAAGAGGGATCCTGGTCTTTACAGATGAAATCCTTGCACTCCTTCCAGATATTCCATGCAGCACAGATATTGACTTCCATGAAGCATGGTCAACAGATTGTCTAAAGTTTTTTTAGCATGTCTAGATTGGTTAAAATTTAATATGGACAAGGTCACAATGATTTGTTTATTGTTTCACAATCATATTAATAGTAGCAATTTCAATGGTATCAATGTGTGACATAACCCACATATTTTGTTGCACTCATTATTGTTCAAAGTTCAAATTCGGCCAGTTAAACCACACCTTGTACAGATCAATAGAGTGTACTATTTTGTGTTCTAACTCTGTATCATATCAATTTTCGATTTATGTTGAATGTTTGATTTGTTTGTCTGTGCATCAGACCTGCAATTTATGGTCCATCAAGTGAATGTTAATATGTTATGTCTAAGTACATATACTTTTAAGCCTTTTTCTGTTGGGAAGTGTGAACATTTACTCATTTAGGACTTTAATATACTATGGTATGTCACTGTTATACTACGAAGCCGGGTTTTTGCAGCCTCCAGTTTTAGCATCTGAACTGATCATATCGATATTAGTTTTATGCCGAATGTATTGGTCCGAGACTAGCTCAATAACCAACTCAGACCAAATTAAGTTATGTTTATAGTGCTTACAGTAATCAAACTAAACCCCAAATGCAAGTGTGACAAGTATAGCTTAATATCTATATTTGCCAGGAAAGTTCTAGGAGTATTTCAACATTTCTGTAGTGTGGAAATTCTAGTAATTCGAGAGTCTAGTCAACCAAACCAACATGGATCATTAAAATAAACTTTGAAAACCTGATACTGTTACAGCAGTCTGATACTCCCTCCGTTCCTAAATATAAGTCTTTGAAGAGATTCCACTATGAACAACATATGGATGTATGTAGATGTATTTAGAATGTAGATTCACTCATTTTGCTCCGTACTTAGTTCATAGTAAAATCTCTACAAAGACTTATATTTAGGAACGGAGGGAGTATATTGCATGTATCGTATAGTTAGTTTTGTGCGACTTCTGGAAATTATAGTGGCCTACGTTTTACGCCCCGACCACCAGACTTAAAAAAAGCCCATGATCTTTATGCGAAAATGTACAGCCCATGTTTTATTTTCCAACATGCTAGATGTACCAAATGGAACATTATCAGCCTGGTCTGGTACAAATTTCTCTGCAGTTACCTTCTGAGTCAAACGTTATGTAGCATCCTTTCCAGTTTCAGCATGGAGGGTTCTAATCGATTTTCTGCGCATGTTGCCAGGCATGATGTATGTGCCTCTTATTTCCTTCATAATTTGGCGTCGCGCGCACCAGTGAAGTTGAATATTTAGCGGCGTGAATGCGTACATATATACTTCCATTGTGATTATGCTCCTATAGTTTTGTACCAAGATATAAAAATGATTGATATTAATTGTCTGAAAATATAGTACTCCTAGAAAACCATTTCATTTGTTCACATATCCCAAGCCGTGAAACCCCTCTATTATGGCTTCATTTGGGGCTACACTGTTTGTTTCTGTATGCACGGGACCATGTAGCAAATGCATGTTGGGCCTGTGTTGGTGTTCTCCCAACCACATAATCCCTCAATGGCCTACATCAACTTGATGGTGGGGTGGGGGTGGGGGTGGGGTTTCTTCTGTCAATAACAAACAGTACCACCAACGGAATGATCTTATTGGGCTACCGCTTTCCTTTAGTGGGTCATTTCGCGACGAACAGTGTGGTGAGGACCATTTTTTCTTGTTGTGCAGGGTCACCATCTTGCAGTACACAGTTCTTGTTGGTTGGAGGGTTGCAATTATTTTCTGTTACTCTGAACTGTCATCGTGGGAACTGCTTTCGCCGGGGACGGTTAGCATGAGCAATATCACAGACCTGGAGTACACTCTTGTGAAATTCTGCAACCTCTCGTTTACATACACTTTCCGGTGCAAACGGTTAGCGTTCAGGTATGGCATCGGCAGGTGGAGTGTCTCCATTTTTTCCTTTGTTTTTTGAGAGAGGAGGAGTGTCTCCATCTTGTAAGCAAGACAAGATGGTTTACTCGGGAAACTAACTCATGTTCTGTTTTTTCTGGAATGCAGTTTCTGCGGTGTCACTGTCCACAAAGCCTCGTTGATTCGTAAAACACAGGAATAGGAAAAATACAGAAATGGAGCGACATGCAATCTTCAATACCAGTACGGATTAGCATGGGCATTTGATTGTGCGCGGAAACTGTGTGGGGCCCGGTTCTCCCTTTGTCCGTCGAACACCAGAAGGTAGACCTGCCCGAGATCTCGATTGTTGCTTTACTGCCAGCATCGTCCCTGGAGTCTAGCAAGATAATGGATGCCGAGGAGTGTGTTGATTTCGACGTTGCAATCTCTCGCTCGTCTAAGTCCATTGGGTGTCAGAGCCGGCTAGCCTACCTCTAGGTGTCATGGAGCACAGGGTTTTAGATGTTGTTGCCCTTCCCTCGCCTGCAACTATCGATCAATTGACGCCTGTGAGTGGCATGACCATTAAGCCAAGTGTATTGGCATCTAATCCAAATTCAAATGCTCTCTTCGCAAAAAAACTTTGTGACTTGCTTGCCAGTGTGGAGGTTGCTAGACCTGGTTTGCGCAGGTCAATTGCTTGCCTCCTGACGGGGACGCCAATAAAAGGCAAACAAAAGAAGGTAGGCAAAGGCAAGAGTGGCGTTGTAGGCAAGGCGTCTCTTGCTGCTTGATGGATGATCTTCGGTCTCTCGGCCGGGTTGGGAGGTGCCTGATGTCTTGTGTCGAGGTGTTCTTGTCGGGGTTCACTTGGTGTAGGTGCAATGTCGGGGTTTGTGGATTTTGTGTTTTCGAAGAGTGGGGGTTGCCACCCGTGCGGTTGTGGGTTTCTTGCCATGTGAGTAGTTAGTCATTGCTCCGCTTGTATTGATTTTCGCCCGGTTTTCTATTAATTAACTGAGCAATTCTTTTTTTCTTAATTAATCGATGAGACAGAACTTTTGCCTTCATTTAAAAAAAAATTGTGCACGGAAAAAAAAACGTAGAGCAGAAATCTTCACATGAGTTTGGAAAATAGATGGAAATTCTCCTATGAAACCGGTACAAATTAATCCTAAGGAATCATATTGGTTTGCAACCTATGAATCTGACAACGCACGCAGATTTTTTTTTTGGAAGGATCGGAATCTTCTAGAGTTCCTTCAGGAATCCTCCGGATCAAAGAGGCCCTTCTGATATTTTGCTTTCAGGATGTGGCGTCCATCACCCCGCCCCAAGTTGACATCGCCGGATCGCCATCAGGCCATTAACCGTCTGAACAGGATCCTGGTTAGAAGTTGACAAGCATTTTGCACATGGCCAGAGCACGCTTGCCCTCGGGTAGCATGTGTACGTTCGATGGCCTCTCACGATTTCGTCCCCGCCCAAACCTCTCAGCCATCGGGATAACGACCGCCCTCGCGAAGCTTATCGCACCGGCTCGGTTCCTTGTTCCGTATCGTACGTGACGCACGACACGAGCGAGGTAGTGTTCTCTATCCTGCCCTGCGTCATGTATTTTAGCACCATATTCCCTATCTATCTAATCTATCTATCCCTTTGTGCTCTACCGCCGCTGGCTCTCTCGGTCTCAGTCGCCCGGCCGAATCCTTTGTGCCGAGGCGGTACCACGCGCCGCTCGGTCCTTTTCGAGCGCCATGGCATGGTGCGAATAAAATAAAAATAAAGAATAAAAAAAGTTGCGTTTGTTCCGAGGAATATAGAATATGATATATTCCCCGTGTGTGTGAGAGAGAGATTGAGAGAAAAAGGTCTCTGCTCACCCCTCATCCATCCCTTGTCCTTCCGATGACAGCACTGGATTGATTCCCCAGCGGAGCCTCGGTCCACTGGGCCGATAGATCGAGCATGCATGCTATCCTCTGCACCCAGATCGCCGGTGAATCGCGAAAAGGTGGCGAAAAGGTTAATCTTGAACAGCTTCTCTCTCGGCGCTACTGGAGAACCAGGAACGGAATTATTTAGTTGGTAGTACTATTCTTTAGATAAATTTAGCCATTCGGCGCTTGAGATTAGATTAGGGTTTGTCAGGTGAGAGAGACACAAACAAATCCGAGTGGGTAGGTAGGTGGGTGGGCGGGCTGCGCGCCGCACGCCCACCGAAATCTTGTGCCCAAATAATTCCTAGTTCTTCCCTGTATGTTTTCTTTTTGACCGACGCCTTCTCTTGAAACATTCGTGTCGCTGATCAGACGAATTTGGTCGCCATTCTTCCTGTTGATCAGGATGTGTTCGTGCTTCTGTTTGGCAGTGGGAGATGACGAGCGGAAACGAGTCTCGGCCGTTGTTGAACCGGGGGAATTGATCGGACCGGCAGTTGAGTTGATGTGTAGAGCTTGGGGACATTACTAGTAGTGTCGTTGATCAGACGAAGTTGATCGTCATTATTCGTGTTGATCAGGACGTGGGCGACAGTGGTGCCTTTTTTTTTTGAAACAAGGCCTTTCTTTTCTTTGGTTTATTTAAAAAAGATGACGGGCGGAAACGAGCCTCGGCGGTTCTTGAACGGGAGAAATTGACCGGACCGGCGGTGCATAGAAATACTCCATGTCCTTTTCCGTTTCAAATTGTCTCCAAAGCCATTGACCAAATTTATTATTAGTAGCACGGTAACATCACGAGCTCGTAAAGGGCACGCTTCCGTCTCACTCACAGGCGTCAAAGCCAAACTCGGCCACGTCCCCGTCCCGCTCACGTCCTGGCCCAGGTTTTTAATTTTTTATTTTCTCAATCAAAGGTAGGAAAAGCGCTGGAAAACAGAAAATGGGATTGGCCTTTTGCTCAAGGAAAAAAAGAAGCAAACGAAAGGCAAGATGCTCACGTACGCACGTAGACGTTAATTCGCGCACGCTTTTCTTTTCCGTGAGGTCACGTGCGTCAGCTCTGAGCGGCCCCAGGCCGTAGATCCCCTGCGGCCGTGCATTTTGTAGCCTTCTCTGCGGCGGCGGGGTTGCACGTGAAGCCACATCGCTCCGAAGTGGCATACGACAAAACGAACTGGGTAAAATAGAATTGAATAGTCGTTGGGCGCGGTGAGAACTTCTCCGTTGATGCTGCTCCGTGGACGGGGACGGGGTGGATACGATGCCGACCTGGGCGAGCGAGCCTTCGAGCGCAAATATTCGTGTTGTTTGGATTGTGATTATCATCGACATATATTGCCACATAATTTTTGCCACATTTGCGTTAGTTCAGTTGGTTAAATTATGAGTTGTTTGGTTCCTAGCCACATCTTGTTATATTTTACCACACCTAACCTTAGTCAAGTTTGACCAAATTAAGTAGGTGTTTGGTTCTAGCCACACCTAAGGCAAGCATTTTTTTTATGAGCAGTGAACTCCACATGTCATATGCATAAAAAGTGTGACAAGATTCCCTTAGGCAAGCCAAAGTGTGGCTAACAATTTGAGCAACTCAACTAAGGCTTTGTCCGGTTACACCTCCTCACAGGGAGATTGGGGTGGATTGGAGGAGGTTTTGACTTGTAAAGAGTGTAATCCCTGCCAATCCCAGCTAAACCCCTCCATTTTCCCTGTCAACCGAACAGGCCCTAAGGCAAGTGTGGCAAAAAATCATGTGGCAACATATGACAATGATAGTCACAATCCAAACAGCCACTGTTAGACATACTTTGGCTTGCCTAAGAAAATTTTGCCACACTTTTTGTGCCTTTGACACGTGAGGTTCACTGCTCATAAAAAATACTTGCCTTAGGTGTGGCTAGAACCAAACACCTACATAACTTGGTCAAACTTACATAATGTTAGGTGTGGTAAAGTGTGGCAAGGCGTGGCTAGGAACCAAACGGCATATTGTCTCTGTGTCGGACGCGCGTGCTTGCCATGGGCTATGGGGTGGACGGCGGAACAATTCTCCGGCTTCGCAGATGGTGCTTAGAGGAACTCCGACGTGTCTACTCAAATTTCCGCGCGTGTTTGTTCGATTGAAACAGATATAAAGTCGGCCCAATGCGGTAACCCAAATGGACGCGCATATGCTATTTGCCCGCCGCACGACCTATGTGCGGCTCAAATTTGGGCTGCATTTGTGTTGGGCGGACAGAAAACAGACGCGTGTCCGCTATTTGTTCGCCGCGGCCCATTTGCGGCTCAAATTTGGGCCACATTTGTGTCGGCACGGTCAAAAAACGAATGTGTGTGACGCCCACCATTGTCCTCTACTGGCTTGCCAGTCGGCGACACATTGCCATTCCATCTTCCTTTCGACGGCAGCCATCACATCCGGCTACCCCCTCCCCCTCCGTCGCCGCCAGCCGGCCGCACCCATGTACCTCCCCTCGCAACACGCCACCTGATAACCCACAAGTGTAGGGGATCGCAACAGCTTTCGAGGGTGAAGTACAACCCAAATTTATTGATTCGACACAAGGGGAGCCAAAGAATATTCTTGAGTGTTAGCAGTTGAGTTGTCAATTCAACCACACCTGGATAACTTAGTATCTACAGCAAAGTATTTAGTAGCAAGAGTGGTATGATAGTAATGGTAATAGTAGCAACAGAAAAGATAAATGTTTTTGGGTTTTTGTAGTAGTTGTAACAGTAGCAACGGAAAAGTAAATAAGCGAAGAACAATATGTGAAAAGCTCGTAGGCAATGGATCAATGATGGATAATTATGCCGGATGCGATTCCTCATGCAATAGTTATAACATAGGGTGATATAGAACTAGCTCCAATTCATCAATGTAATGTAGGCATGTATTCCGTAAATAGTCATACGTGCTTATGGAAAAGAACTTGCATGACATCTTTTGTCCTACCCTCCCGTGGCAGCGGGGTCCTAGTGAAAACTAAGGGATATTAAGGCCTCCTTTTAATAGAGAACCAGACCAAAGCATTAACACATAGTGAATACATGAACTCCTCAAACTATGGTCATCACCGATAAGTATCCCGATTATTGTCACTTCGGGGTTGTCGGATCATAACACATAATAGGTGACTATAGACTTGCAAGATAGGATCAAGAACACACATATATTCATGAAAACATAGTAGGTTCAGATCTGAAATCATGGCACTTGGGCCCTAGTGACAAGCATTAAGCATAGCAAAGTCATAGCAACATCAATCTCAGAACATAGTGGATACTAGGGATCAAACCCTAACAAAACTAACTTGATTACATGGTAAATCTCATCCAACCCATCACCGTCCAGCAAGCCTACGATGGAATTACTCACGCACGGCGGTGAGCATCATGAAATTGGTGACGGAGGATGATTGATGATGACGACGGTGACGAATCCCCCTCTCCGGAGCCCCGAACGGACTCCAAATCAGCCTTCCCGAGAGAGATTAGGGCTTGGTGGCGGCTTCGTGTCATGAAACACGATGAAACTTTCTCCTTGATTTTTTTCTCCCCGAGACGGTGCATATGGAGTTGGAGTTGAGGTTGGAGGAGGCTCGGGGGGCCCACGAGATAGGAGGGCGCGCCCCTAGGGGGGGAGCCCCCCTGTCTCGTGGACAGCCTGTGGGCCCCCTGACCTTGATTCTTTCGCCAAAAGTTCTTATTAAATCTGAAAAGTGCCTCCGTGGATTTTCAGGACATTCCTAAAACTTTTCTTTTCTACACATAAAACAACATCATGGCAGTTCTGCTGAAAACAGCGCCAGTCCGGGTTAGTTTCATTCAAATCATGCAAGTTAGAGTCCAAAACAAGGGCAAACGTGTTTGGAAAAGTAGATACGTCCAACGTATCACCACCTTCCAACATCGCCGCCACCACCGCCGCAGCTCCCCAACATCGTCGCCGCCGCCCCCTTCCTGTAGCACCCAAGTGCGGTCGCCAGTCTGGACGCTGACAGGCCTGCTACCTGGTCCAGGGAGAGGCGCGAGGCTCTTCACCAGCCAGCTTCTTCCATGATGCCCGCAAGCTATTTGAATGTTTGCCCGCAAGGTACAAATGGACTCCGGCGACTAGCTCTTTTTCCATAATTTCATTTGCGACTCAGATGATTCTTCATCCTACGATGACTAGTTTCTACCTGCTGTGTTGGTCGTCCATGACCACCTTAGTAGGCAGCGGCCGATGTTCAAGGGCTCGATCCTAGGGCACACTCCGGCGTTAAAATCGCAACCGAGAGAGCGGTCATTTCCTACTCTGGAAGGACTACTTCGAGTCCCCCAACCCACTCTTCAAACACCACCTATTCCGGCGTTATTTCCGTATGGCTAGACATGTGTTCAACCATATCCAAGAGGGGGTGGTGGGGTACGATAAGTATTTCGAGTGCAAGGAGGATGCCCTGGGAAAGATTGGCTTCTCCTCTTATCAGAAATGCACTGCAGCTATTCTGATGCTTGCATACGGAGTTCCCTGTGATCTCATTGATGAGTATGTCCGAATGAGTGAGTCCACGTGGCTAGAGTCCATGTATAGGTTCTACAAGGCTGTGGTAGCAGTGTTTGGCCCGGAGTACTTGAGAGAGCCAAATGCTGAAGATACAACTCAGTTGTTGGCAATTAATGCCAGCAGGGACTTTTCGGGGATGCTTGGTAGCATAGATTGTATGCACTTGGAGTTGAAGAACTGCCCTTCTGCTTGGGAGGGGTAGTATAGGGGCCATGTCAAAGCTTGCACTGTCATACTCGAGGCCGTGGCTTCACAAGACCTTTAGATTTGACACTCTTTTTTCGGCATGGCCGGATCTCACAACAAAATCAACGTGCTTCAACGCTCTCAGATGTTTGCAAGGCTTACAGAAGGCAACTGCCCGGAGGTCAATGTTGAGATCAATGGCCACCACTACAACAAAGGATACTACGTAGCTGACGGTATCTATCCTCAGTGGACTACTCTTGTGAAGACAATCCCCAACCCCGTAGGAGAGAAGAGAAAGAGATTTGCCCAAGAGAAAAAGAGTGCTACAAAGGATGTGCAGTGTGCCTTTGGTGTTCTTTAATTCGATTGGGTGTTGTTCGGTATCCTGCTAGAACATGGATCACCAAGAAGTTGTGAGAGGTGACGACTCCTTGTGTGATCATGCACAATATGATCGTAGAGGATGAGCAGTCGGAACGTATCTATGACCAAGGGTTTCAGTTTCAAGGTGAAAATGTTGTGCCTAAGTATGGAGGAGCGGCAACGTTTGCACAGTTCACCGCATTTCATCATCAAATGCGTGATTGGCAAACTCACATTCAATTGAAAGACGATTTGGTTGAGCATACGTGGGCTAATGTTGGCAACCAATAGATGTATCAACTATCTTTTTTTAAATGTATTTGAGATAATTTAATTTTTAATTGGCTTGTAAACTATGAGATATTTATTTGGTTGTAAAACTATGAGATATTTGTATTTTGTTTCAATTATGTGAACTAGGGCCAAATTATCATATGTTTGCGAAAAGAGCAAAAAATGGACGCAATCCGGCCGCGAGGACAAAAATGTGTCCGCGCGTTGGGCACACGGCTGACCCAAACGCAGAAGGGGGTAGACGAGTTGACCCAAATAGACAAAAGGCGGACAAAACGCGTGTCCATTTGGGTCGTGTTGGGGATATGACTATTGGGTATGACCCACCCAGGAGGGGTCGGGTTATACCTATGGCAGTTCATCAATATGAAGCCCATGAGGATACTGAGGACGGCGGTTCAGGAAGCAAGGGCCCAAGGCCCAAGGGCGACTTAAGGCCCATAGGGGTAAACCGCCATATGTATGACTTATATTGTAAGGCAAGTGTATTTAGTCACCAAGCCGGACACGTTGTCTATGAGCCGGCCAGGACTCCGTGAGCCGCTGGGCGTCAACCTGTGTATATAAAGGGATGACCCGGTGGCAGTTCAGGGAAAGAAACAAGAGATCGAAAGCTAGGTCAAGCGTATTCGCTCCCTAGTATTCGAGACATAAGCAATACCACCTCAAACTAGATTAGGCCTTTACCTTCACCGCAAGGGGCCGAACCAGTATAAACTCATGTGTCCTTTGTCCCATTTTAACCCCTTTAAGCTAACCTAGTTGTGATGGCTCCACGACTAAGTCCTCACACTAGGACATTTGCCGTGACTAATCCATGATAGTTGGCTCCCATCGTGGGGCCAGCGCACAGTGGTTTTGAGTTCTTAAAGGGCAGCTTCGAAGGGATCAATGGATATGCGGTGGGCCTGATGACCAAGAGTCGTCGCGGCAAGCTCTACATCGACGATGCCGGCTGGGGTCCCGAGGCCAGCTCAATTGAGTACGGGTACCGGGTCCCCTTCGGAGGAATTCACGTCTTCATCGGCAAGATCGGCGAGTCGGGCCCTGAGCCGGACATCTACACCAACATCATCGAGATGGCTCAGCGTGCACGACCCGCCCGAGCCTGGCCCGTCGTGAAACTTGCCTTCGTGGGATTCATCCATGGGGCGGAATTTAATGAAGGATCTATGTCTGGCGGTGAGACGACCATCTATTCTGATGGTGAGTCATCCACAGGCAAGACTACTTAATTGTATCAACTGCAAGATGGCAGGCTTGGGGGTTGTTTCGATGGCGACAGTATTCCGGACCCCTATGAGCAGCCGAACATGGTCACAATCTTCATGGCCGGTACACAGCCTGGGCAGAATTCTTCAACTGCGGCAGGAATGATCTCCGGGTCAGCGGTGGCGATGGCAGCCGGGGCAGGAGGCCCTGTGCGCCCGCCGACTCAGGTTTTGACTGATTTGCTTTATAAACTGACAGGCTTGTTAACAGCAGAGGTTAGCCGGCGAATCAAGCTCAGCATAACGCAGAAATTGCAAAATGCGTGACGAGGTAGCACAAGCCAAGGAAGACCTGGCGGCAGAGGACGCTAGGATGACAGCAGAGCGAGCTGTTTTGGATGCCCAAGCACAACGGATCCAGGCTAGTTCCTTTCGGCTCTCGTTGGATCAGAACGCTTCAAATGAAATCATGAGAAGAAGGCACCGGAGTCGTCTGCCGTCGATTTACGAGGCAAGGAATCTCTTTGGTACGCCTGGAGTAGGGACCAGTAACCAATCAGAGATAAACCGGGTTGAAACACCTGGGGCTGGAGCGCCAGCTCAACCATGCACGATGGAGCCACCTCGTCGGAATAATATTCCGCCTCAATATGTGCCAACACCACCGGGTCATTATTCCAACCCTTTGGATAATATGATCGCTGCGGCGACACGATTGGTGGCTCTCCCAGTTGAAGGCGATTCTCTAGCAGCAGTTAAGACACGGAGGGCTGGAGAGCTTCTCCAAACAACACTGGTACAACAGGAGGCATATTCTTATAGTTGAGAGAGGATTCATTCAACCCCTCGCCCAAGCCAAAGTTATAGCAGACACATGGACTCATCGGCCGTTTCCAGCAATGACCAGCGCCGTAACCAGCCGCGTGGGCATGACCCGGCGCATGATAGTGCGCATGGTTTGGTCGATCAGGACAGGGCACGCACGAAGCTGAGCAGGCGGCTCAGCAGGCGGTTCATCAACATCTTCCGGTTTATCCGACGGCTTCGCTGGAGGCAGGTGTAACCCCTAGAACTACAGGTATACCTTGTTTAGTGCCGGCTCTGCATAATGAGCATCTGCCCAAGGATTTCAAAGGACCTCATAAGGTGCCTAACTACACAGCCGACTTACCCCCTGAGGCGTGGATTGAGAGGTATGAGATGACCATGGAATTATTGGAGGTCAGCGATGCTGCGTGTGCCAAATACTTCACCATGATGCTGGATGGGACGACCCATACTTGGTTAAAAGGGCTGCTTGCCAATTCCATCGGGTCATGGGATGAGCTAAAACCCCGGTTTATTCAGAACTTTAAAGATTCATGCAAACACCCATGTTGATTGTGTATTTGGATGCTTGCGCCCAAGAAGAGGGCGAGTCAACGACCCATTGGGTGCGTCGGGTCAGGGCTATCCTGCACTCATCGGATAACATCAATGTCGGCTCAGTAGTTTTAATGTTAGAGAAGAATTGTCGTTTTTTGCCTCTCAAACAGAAGTTAGGGCGGCTCAAGCGCGATTGCAATGATATGGGGTAGCAGATGGCGGCTCTAGCTAAATATGCCGACTTTGATAGTACCAAGGACCCCGAGTCTAATGATGAAAAGCCAAGAAAGGGAAAGAAGAGTGGCAACACCAAGGGTCCGCAGCATAACCCGACGAGTAAGGGGGGCAACAGTAAACACAAGGCTGATAATAATTCAGATTTTGTGGCTAATACCAATAGGCAAAACAATGGTCAATGTCGTAAGGGGAGGCCACCTCCTCGGACAGGTGGATCAGGTATCAATCTCGAGCAGTTGCTGAATCAGCCCTGCCCAAAGCATGGCACGAAGGAAAGGCCGTCCACTCACCTTTGGAAAGATTGTCAAATTATGAGGGAATTCAAAAGTTCTGAATTATTCCAGAACAATCATGGGCCGGGTGGTGGCTCAGGTGGTGGCGGTTCTCATGGCCCAGGTTACGGTGGTGGCGGTTCTAGTTCCAGCTTCCAAGGTCACCAAAACCATCAAGGTAATCAGGATGGTTACAATTAACAATCCGGTCAAGGGAGTCAACAGCAGCATCAGTCTGGATATCAAAGTCATCCGAAGCAACTGAATAGTGGGCAGTATCACGTCTTCACCACAAGTTTATGCAAGCAGGACCAGAAGCTCCACAAGAGGGCTATGAACGCGGTTGAGCCGGTAGTTCCCCATTACTTACGATGGTCTGAGCAACCTATTATGTGGAGTCGAGAGGATCACCACCCCGGTTTGATAATCCGGGTCACTTGGCTTTGGTGGTGGCACCTCAAGTTGGAGGATACAAATTCACTAAAGTACTCATGGATGGGGGTAGTAGTATTAATATCCTTTACTATGATACTTTCCGTCGCATGGGGTTAACTCACAAAAATCTTAAGCCATCCAATACTGTTTTCCATGGAGTGGTGCCTGGTAAGTCGGCGTACCCTGTAGGCAAGATTGAGTTGGAAGTAGCCTTTGGGGATGAGCATGATTCCGGGGCCAAGAAGTTAACCTTTGAAGTGGTCAAGATTAGAAGCCCGTACCACGCTTTGTTTGGACGACCGGCTTATGCCAAGTTCATGGCACAACCTTGTTATGTTTATCTGTAGCTTAAGATGTCGGGTTACAAGGGGACCATCACAGTGCATGGAAGTCGAAAAATAGCTTTGGAGTGTGAAGAAGGTGACACTTCTTATGTTGAATCTGTTTGTGCAACAGAGGAGTTGAAGTTCTATAACGATAATGTCTATCCGACGGATATGACATCTTTGAAAAATCCAACCACAGAGCATGATCCGGTATTGAAATTTAAATTGGCCGATGACACTAAGCTAGTTGACTTTGTTCCTGGCGATTCATCCAAGCAGTTCAGTATCAGTGCTAACCTGGATCCACAATAGGAAAGCGCGCTCATCGAGTTCATCCGTGAGAACTGGGACATCTTTGCATGGAAACCTTCTGACATGCCGGGTGTATCGAGGGAACTTGCCGAGCACATTCTTAATATTGATCCGAAGTTTAAGCTGGTCAAGCAATTCCTTCATCACTTCAATGAGGAGAGGCGTAAGGCCATTGGTGAAGAAGTGGCCCGGCTCTTGGCAGCTGGGTTCATTGTTGAAGTCTTTCATCCGGAGTGGCTGGCTAATCCGGTGTTGGTGCTTAATAAGAATGGCACTTTGCGTATGTGTGTGGACTACACGGACTTAAACAAGGCTTTCCCGGCTGATCCGTTTGCTCTCCCTCATATTGATCAAATCATTGATACTACAACGGGTTGTGAGAATTTGAGTTTTTTGGACGCTTATTCTGGTTATCATCAGATCAAGATGGCAGTTAAGGACCAGGATAAGACAACTTTTATCACTCCCTTTGGAGCCTTCTGCTATGTGTCTATGCCTTTTGGGCTTAAGAGTGCCCAGGCGACTTACCAGCGATGTGTGCAGAATTGCCTTCACAGTCAGACTGGGCGCAATGTTCATGCTTATGTGGATGATATTGTGGTGAAATCCAGAGCGAAGGAAACTTTGATAGATGATTTGAACGAGACCTTCAACAACCTCCGGGGTCTACAAGATGATGCTTAACCAGGCCAAGTGCATTTTTGGTGTGCCAGCAGGCAAGCTTTTGGGTTTTCTGGTTTCTAACAGAGGCATTGAAGCTAACCCGGAGAAGATCAAGGCCATTACCTCCTTGTCAAAGCTGGCGTGTATCAATGATGTTCAATGTCTGGCGTGTTGTATTGCTGCCTTAAGCCGGTTCATAAGCCGGTTGGGTGAGAAGTCCATACCACTGTACCAGATGATTAAGAAAACAGATCACTTTGTATGGAGCGATGCTGTTAATGAAGCGTTTGAAGCTTTGAAGAAACAGCTAGCTGAGCCGCTAGTCCTTGCTGCTCCTATTGATAAGAAACCACTGTTATTATATGTGGCTGCTAATGCCTGAGCTGTTAGTGTAGCTATTATGGTGGAACGGAAGGAAGCAGGCAAGGAATATCCGGTTCGACGGCCAGTTTACTATATCAGTGAAGTACTCATTGAGTCCAAGAAGAGGTATCCGCATTCGCAGAAGCTCGTTTATGGGGTGTTCATGGTCAGTCGGAAGCTTAAGAAATATTTTATGGCTCATCCCATCACTGTGGTTAGTTCTGCTCCCTTAGGGGATATTATTCAAAACAGAGAAGCCACAGGGCGGGTGGCCAAGTGGGCCATTGAGCTTGGACCTCATGGTTTGAAGTACATGCCTCGCACGACCATCAAGTCTCAAGCAGTTGTGGATTTCATCAATGACCGGACAGAGCCACAAATGCCTGAAGAGAAGCCAGATAACACATATTGGACTATTCACTTTGATGGATCCAGGCAATTGGAGGGCTCGGGGGCTGGAGTTGTCTTAGCTTCCCCTCGAGGTGACAAGTTTTGTTATTTTCTAAGGTTGATGTTTCCCTGTACTAACAATGCAGCTGAATATGAAGTCTTGCTCCATGATCTTCGGATGGCTAAGGAGATGAATTTAATCCGGGTGAGATGTTTTGGCGACTCGGACTTGGTGGCCCAGCAGGTTTCAGGCAAATGGTATTCTAAGGATCCACTCATGGCGGCTTATCGTCGCGAAGTTGACGCTATTGCTGGGCATTTCAAGGGTTATCAAGTGGAACACATTGATCGCAGGAAAAATGAGGCGGCTGATGCTTTAAGCCAGTTAGGGTCCCAGCATAAGCCGGTGCCACCTAACACTTTCTTGGATATTCTACAAAACCCTTCTGTCGAATTGCCTACAGAGGAAGATCTGGCTATTCCTGACTCGGAAGCACAATTGGTGGCAGCTCTTCATGCTATCCCTGATTGGACAGTTCCATATTTGGCTTATATGACCCGGGGCGAGTTACCTGAGGATGAAACTTTGGCCAGGCAGATAACCCATCGTTCTAATTCAATGGTAATTGCTAACGGAGAGTTACACCATCATAGTGTCACTGGGCATTTCAACATTGTGTTTCTCCCAAAGAAGGTCGTGAAATCCTTCGCGAGATTCATGAAGGAGATTGTGGTCATCATGCCGGCTCTAAATATATCATAGCCAAAGCTTTTTGTCATGGATTTTATTGGTTTACGGCTCATGCTGATGTAGAGGATTTGGTTAGTAAATGTGATGGTTGTCAGAAACTTCACGGCAAGCTCACGTGCTGGCTCAAGAGTTGAGGATGATTCCAATTACTTGGCCATTTGCAGTTTGGGGGCTTGATATGGTTGGGCGTTTTAAAACGTCCAAGGACAAAAAGACCGACCTTTTGGTGGTGGTTGACAAATTCACAAAGTGGGTCGAAGCAGAACCGGTCAGTAAGTGTGGCGCGACAACAACGGTTCAATTCATCAAAAAGGTGATTTTTCGTTTTGGTTTTCCCCACAACATTATAACTAATAATGGTACTAATTTGTCCAAGGGTGCTATGAAAGAGTTTTGTTAACGTGAGCATATTCGACTTGATGTGTCGTCAGTAGCTCACCCTCATTCCAATGGTCAAGCTGAAAGAGCCAATCAAGAAAATTTGAGAGGCATCAAGCCCCGGATTATGGTTCCTTTGCAGAGGACGCCGGGTTGTTGGGTGGAGGAGTTACCTTCAGTGCTATGGAGTATCAATACTACCCCCAACAGATCTACGGGTTACACACCTTTCTTCATGGTTTATGGAGCAGAGGCGGTTCTTCCTAGTGACATCCATCATGACTCGCCCCGTGTGGCGGGTTACGTTGAAGCTGATAATGAAAAAGCACGTCAGGATGCACTTGACCTGTTAGATGAGTGATACGTCCATTTTTCATCATGCTTTTATATCGACATTTATTGCATTATGGACTGTCATTACACGTTATGTCACAATACTTATGCCTATTCTCTCTTATTTTACAAGGTTTACATGAAGAGGGAGAATGCCGGCAGCTGGAATTCTGGGTTGGAAAGGGAGCAAATATTATAGACCTATTCTGCACAACTCCAAAAGTCCTGAAACTCCACGAAAGTCATTTTTGGAATTAATAGAAAATACTGAGCGGAAGAAATACCAGAGGGGGGCCACTGAAAGTGCAACTATCCTTGGATGGTTTTGGTAATTCCTAACAACATATAGTTCATTGAGCTAATGCAATTTTAAGATAAATATTTCAGGAAAGCTCAATAATTGGCATGGCATGGATGAGAAAAGTGGATCCCTCAAAATACTAAGGACAAAATGATTGGCTCAAGCTCAAAGCACAAGACTCTACATTTTCTATTTTAGTGATCCAAGATCACATTGAGTCTATAGGAAAAGCCAATACTATCAAGGAGGGATGAGGTGTTGCTTAATGGCCTTCTTGCTCAAAATGCTTAGTGATATGCTCCAAAGCCCTTAACTACTTTCTCATATCCACATATGACCTAAACGAAAAGTCAAACTCGGCCCCACCGATTCTTTCTATCCGGTGCCACCGAGTTCAGATGTCATAGCCACTGCCACAAACCCTAGGCAAATCGGTCTCACCAATAGGGATCTCGGTCTCACCGAGATGGGATTGTAATCTCTCTGTTTCCCTTCAATGTTTCCACCGAGATGAGCGATCGGTCCCACTGAGATTGCAATGCAAACTCTCTGTTTCCCTTTCATAACATTTCGGTCCAACCGAGATGAGCGAATCGGTCCCACCGAGTTTGCCTGACCAACTCTCTGGTTAGCTTATTACCAAAATCGGTCCCACCGAGTTTGCCTGACCAACTCTCTGGTTAGCTTATTACCAAAATCGGTCCCACCGAGTTTGAGTAATCGGTCTCACCGAGATTATGTTATGCCCTAACCCTAATCATATCAGTCCTACCGAGTTGCATGTCGGTCCCACTGAAAACCCTAACGGTCACATTATTTGCTAAATCGGTCTAACCGAGTTTGAGGATTCGGTCCCACCGAGATTGGCAAGTTGTGTGTAACGGTAAGATTTTGTGTGGAGGCTATATATACCCCTCTACCCACTCTTCATTCATGGAGAGAGCCATCAGAACATGCCTGCACTTCCAACATACATTTTCTGAGAGAGAACCACCTACACTTGTGTTGAGGTCAAGATATTCCAATCCTACCATATGAATCTTGATCTCTAGCCTTCCCCAAGTTGCTTTCCACTCAAATCTTCTTTCCACCAAATCCAAATCCTGTGAGAGAGAGTTGAGTGTTGGGGAGACTATCATTTGAAGCACAAGAGCAAGGAGTTCATCATCAACACACCATTTGTTACTTCTTGGAGAGTGGTGTCTCCTAGATTGGCTAGGTGTCACTTGGGAGCCTCCAACAAGATAGTGGAGTTGAACCAAGGAGTTTGTAATGGCAAGGAGATCGCCAACTTCGTGAAGATCTACCCTAGTGAGGCAAGTACTTCGTGGGCGACGACCATGGTGGGATAGACAAGGTTGCTTCTTCGTGGACCCTTCGTGGGTGGAGTCCTCCGTGGACTCGCGCAGCTTACCCTTCGTGGGTTGAAGTCTCCATCAACGTGGATGTACGATAGCACCACCTATCGGAACCACGACAAAAACATCCGTGTCTCCTATTGCGTTTGCACGCTCCAAACCATTCCCTTTACATTCTTGCAAGTGGCATGCTTTACTTTCCACTGCTCATACACTCTTTTCATGCTTGCTTGAATTGTGTTAAGATTGCTTGACTTGTGCAAAGTTGCTAAAATCTGCCAAGAACTAAAATTGGGAAAGGGATAGATTTTTATTTGGTCAAGTAGTCTAATCACCCCCTCTATACATACTTCCGATCCTACAAGTGGTATCAGAGCTTTGGTCTCCATTTGCTTTGATCTCCATAGCTTTTGGTGGTCATAGCCTTGGTTTCACAACCTAGGAGAGTATGGCGTCTAGCGAGGGAAATTACCACCGTAGAGGTCCTTACTTTGATGGTACTAATTTTGCTAGTTGGAAGCGTAAGATGAAAATGCATATTCTTGGACATAACCGCGCCATTTGGGCTATTATGTGTATTGGCTTGCAAGGTGAATTATTTGATGGGAGAGAACCAAACCATGAAGCTACCGTGGAAGAGTTGAAGATGCTGCAATACAATGCTCAAGCTTGTGATATCCTCTTCAACAGATTGTGCCCCAAAGAATTCAACAAAATTAGCCGACTTGAGAATGCAAAGGAAATTTGGGATACTTGGATTGATATGCACGAAGGTACCGACTCCGTGAAGGAATCCAAATTGGATGTGCTTCAAATTCAACTTGACAAGTTCAAAATGAAGGATGGAGAAGGTGTCGCTGAAATGTACTCTAGGCTTGCTCTTATCACAAATGAGATTGCCGTCTTAGGAAGTGAATAGATGACCGACAAATTCATCATCAAGAATATCCTAAGAGCTTTGGACGGAAAATATGATACCGTGTGCACATTGATCCAAATGATGCCCAATTACAAAGATCTCAATCCAACGGAAGTCATTGGAATAATTGTTGCTCATGAGATATCACTCAAGGATAAGGAGGAGCTCCACAACAAGTCAAGCGGTGCTTACAAAGCCTCATGTGAAGCTCCCACATCATCAAGTGAGAAACAAACCTTCAATGAAGAATTGAGCCTAATGGTGAAGAACTTCAACAAGTTCTACAAGAGTAGAAGCAAGGAAAGAAGTTCCAAGTCAAGATCCTACAATGACAAAAGATCTTCTAGTCGTGAGCGTAATTGCTACAATTGTGGAAGACCCGGACACTGTTCCAATGAGTGTACGGCACCCTACAAAAGAAGAGAAGATTCTCCAAAAAGAAGAAGTAGAAGAGAAGAATCACCATCAAGAGAGAGAAGGAGTAGAGATGATCGTTATGAACAAAGAACATCCCGGAGAAGCAAGGATTCGGAAAGGAAAGACAAGTCATCAAGGAGCTACACAAAATGAAGACATCAAGCTCATGTTGGTGAATGGGTATTCAACTCCGACTCCGACAATCACTCTGAGAGAAGCTATCACTCCGACTCCGAATATACTCAAGATGAAGGTGTTGCCGGTCTAGCAATTGTGTCTACCAACTCCTACGACATATTTGATTCACCAAATGAAGGACTTGGAAGATGCTTCATGGCTAAAGGCCCAAAGGTATCACACCCCGAGTATGTTGATTACAATAGTGATGAAGATGAATTGTTAGGTGATGATGATTTACTTGTTGAAAACTCTAGTGATGAATACTATGATGAAACGTCAATTAATCATGCTAATCAAGATAAAATGAATGACAATGATAAGGAGAATATTGAGCTCCTAACTAAAGAACTAAACACTCTTAAGTTAGCTCATGAAACTATCTTACAGGATCATCGAGAACTTTTAAGGACTCATGAGAAGTTACGCTTTGAAAAGCTCAACCTTGAGCAAGAACATGATTTTTTAAAAGCAATCAATGATGATCTTCGCAAGAAAATTTCTTCTTACATTGCCAAGCATTTACTCTTATCTACTTACATGCCTCAAGTCAAGTCTAGTAACAAGAACAAGAAAGATTGTTCCTCTAGTAGTACCAATAATCATGCTAAATCCAACGTTGTTGCTTCTAGTAGTTCTCTTGATTCCACTAATGATTCTCTTAGCCAAGTTACACTTGAGCAATAAAATATCTTATTGAAGGGAATTATAGAGAAAGGTGTTTACAAGAGCCTTGTCGGGAGTAAGCAATTCGAGGAAGTTGTACGCAAGCAAGGAAGGCACCGAAAGAACCAAGGTGTTGGTTTTGGATGAAAGTTCAATGCCAATGGAGTTGAGTGGGAAGAAGATCAATACCGCAAGATGAAGTTTGTTCCTCAACAAGAGAAGTATGATCCTACTTCTTCCAAAGGGACACAAGCTCAAGAAGATCTTCCACCACAAGACCACAAGCAAAAAGGAAAGGATAAGCTTCAAGAGGAGATTGATGCATTTGAAGAAGCTCCTAAGGCCTTGGTCAAGTGGGTTCCCAATACTACATCAAGTTCTACTTCAACAAGTACAAATACAACTCCAAGGATTCCCATCAAGATGATGTGGATCCCGAAGAAGAAGAACTAGAGAGTTCTTGAGGGTGACTCCGCCAACATATTTCACTCTTATCATTTTGGCAAGGACAAGTGCAATCAACTTCCACATCTTGCATTAGTTCAAGGAGTCACAAACCCTCTTGTTGGTAAGACAAGGGACAAGGTAACCTAATGCTTTCATAGACATCATCTTGTGTGTGTGCATCACTCTATGTCTATGGATATCCTTGTTTGTTCCTTGTGGGACTAACCCGTGTAGGTATTGAAAGTGCAACTCACTGCAAAGGATTGCTCCAAATGATCTACATCAACATTGAGCATCCACATCTTCAACACCTACATGAAGTCATCATCGACAAAACCCAAGGTTAGTTCATCCCACTTAGGGGGGATCTCACATCTAGGGAGAGCTTTACTCTAAGAATTGAGCTAAAGCAACTCTAATGGTATGAACACAACAATGCTTTATGTAAAATTGGTAACCCCACTTGTGCTTAAACGATGAGTATGACCTATGATCAAATGTTCTCATTTGACTCCTAAGTCAATATACTCATATATAGATGACCTAGCCATCGGCAATTGCTTGATAGATGCTAGAATTGGTTGTGCGTGCTTTGCCACATATTTCATTTGCCATTTAAATGTGTGAGCATGCTGGTTGCATAATTTACTCATTCGAGGACATCCACTTGTAGTTTTAATTGCTTGGCTTCTTTTTCTTCTGCTAAGTGGATGGACAAGAATGCCTAAGAACCTTCTCTAGCTATCTATGCTCTTCTTGTCTCAAACTCTATTCATGCTTCATCACAAAGTTTGATCAAGTCAGATTCGAACCACTCTGTGTGAGGAGCACTCGGAGTCCCCAATTCGTCATAGACTTAAACTTCCAAAACCTCTTTGTGCGTTTCGGTCTGACCGATTCAACCATTTCGGTCATACCAAGATCACTAAGTTGATCTAGGTTTTCAATCTCGGTGCAACTGATTTGAACTTTTCGGTCACACCGAGTTGCAGTAACTGCTTGCAGTAATGCATCTCTGTGCCACCGAGTTGTTCCACTTGGTCACACCGATAGGGTCAGTCTATATATACCCCCGGGCCTAAATTTGGAAACTTTTCCGAAACCCTTCGCCCGTGCATAGTCTCCTCTGCCCCCTTGGGTCTCCAGATCATCCTCCTCGTCGCCAGCGACCTCCCGCCGCTGGTCTCCGCTGTCGTCAATGGATTCTGCTCCCCCGTTGTCGCGTAGCAAATCCATCGCCAAACTAGGGTATGGATTTGAACTTTGTGCTATTCCTAACTCCGATTCCTAGCACATTGCATTGCCATGAATCTGTCCATGTTTGCAATCACTCTATCCAGCGAAATCACTCTATAGATTAGTTTTGGATTCAAAATTTAGGGTTAGGTTTCCGCCGAACTCATCTCGGACAGACCGAGTTGTAGAAATTAGTCTCACTGATTTGGCTCAAGCCATTGCACATGTGATTCTCGGTCTGACCGAGAATTGCAAATTAGTGTGACCGAGTTCGATTCTTTGTGAAACCCTAGCAGTCTCGGTGCCACCAAACTGTGACTCGGTCTGACCGAGTTCACTAGTTTAGGTTCCAAAAGCTTCTTCGGTATCACCGAGTTTACAAATCGGTAGCTCCGAAATGCTTTATGTGGAAAACTAAAACTATTTTTTTGACTTATTTTTTTTGCAAAAAACTCTGTGCTTTGTGATGCTCATCTACTCTACCTCATCTACATCTATTCACAGGGTCTGCTGTCAGAGTTTGCATCATGTCAGATCAGAGTGACAGTCAGAACAAGTCTAAGGAGCAAGTTCATATGAGTGAGGGCACTAGCCCCTCTAGCAGTTATGATGAGGGTAGCAGGAGCACACCCAGCAACTTGCTAAAGGCAGCCACCAAGGCCATAAAGAAGAAGACCTCAGATTCTAAAGATGAGGACTATGTGGCTGTTGAGGATGAGGCCACTTCCAAGAAGAAAGTGCTGAAGAAGGAATATGGCACAACTGCATCTACTAAGCCAGGAATGCAAAAGAAGGCACCTGCAAGGAGAATTCCCACTTCCAAACCTAGGAAGGTTGCCACTGGTGAAACCATGAAGTTCACCATTGAGTCTGCTGATGAAGCTGCTGGCCAAGATAAGCAGAAGAAGAGAGTCAGAACTACCACTGCCAAAGTACTTGGCAAGCCCTCTATGAGGAGAGACTTTGAAGAAGAAGAAGAAGAAGAAGTTGCTGCACCAGCACCTAAAGCTCAAAGGCTGATGGGAGATGCTATAAGATCAGGGGCTGCTCCATCTAAGCCCAAAGATGCTCCCAAAGATACTACTCCTAAAGCCAAGTTTGCACCCAAGAGGAACACCAGGAGTATTCCAGCTGCAGAGAAGAACAAGGCCCCAGTGCCTGAAGCTGTTGAAGAAGAATATGAAGATACACTTGTCTTGAGAAAGTTAAAGCCCAAGATTCCTGATCATAATGATGCTCACCCAGTTGCATAAGATATGAAGCTCAGGAAGGATGCAGGTCTGAGACAGTGGAGACTGACTGACCCCTATGCTGTCAGAAGAAGAACTGCCGTGGACTACAGGTTCCACACTAAGGAACAACAAGATTTCTATGAGACAGTGCTACTTGACAAGAAACCCATAGCATGTGACATGAGATGGGTTGACTGGGATTACATCAAGAAGAATGAAGAGCACTATCCAAGAGTTTATGAAAGTTTCAAGTCTTGTGGAGTAGAAGACTTTCTTGATCAGAAGCTCACCAAGTGGAATGATGAGCTCATTATGCAGCTTTACTCCACAGCTCATTTCTACCCAGATGGGAAGATAGTCTGGATGTCTGAGGGTACCATGTACCAATCAACAGTTGAAGAATGGTCTGAATTGATAAATGCTCCAAAAGAGAATGATGATGACTTGGATGTCTATGCCAAGAAGAAGAAAGACCACAACTCCATGGCTCATATGTACAGAGAGATCCCCGATGCTGCACTAGAGACACATAAGTTTGTATCCGTACATTATCTGTTGTGAGAATTGCCTACTATCAACTGGATCTTAAGGCACACTTTGCTGCCCAAGTCAGGTGATCACAAGATGATCAGAGGCCAGGCAATCAACTTGCTGCATATATTTGATGTGCTTCAGAAATTCAAAGTCATGAGCCTTATTGTGGAAACAATCAAAAGGACTGCTGCTGATCAGAATGGGAGTTGTGGGTATGCCCCACACATTCAGGAGCTCATTAACTCCAAGATGGGCACTGGCACATATCTTTTGGACAAGGAGCACCTGCCCATCTACCCTGATTTCAAGGACAACACCATTGTGATGGATGAAAATGAACCATCATCTGTGCAAGCACAAGAGAAGAAAGAGAAGGCAAGGGCTGAAAAGGCTGCAAAGATGCCAACTGCTGAAGAGGCATATCAGATTTTCCTGAAGAGCAAGCAAGATCAGCTTGGCTACTTGATTGCCTCCACCTTGAGGATTGAGAAGGGCTTGGCCACCCTGCCTCAAAACCAGGAGAGCTTGGAGAGGATCATAGAGCAGAAGTTTTATGCTCTTGATGTCAAAGTGATTGAGATCCAAACTGCAGTTGAGCAACTTCAGGAGGATGTGGAGGAGAAGAAGGGCAAGTCAACTACTGATGCTTTTGCTAGAGTGCCCAGAGGACAGAGATCTGATGCAGTGCCTGTTCCAGACACCAGAGCTACATCATCTGCACCAGCTATAGCTTCAGTGCCTCCAGCTCCAGCACCCACTCCACCAGCTCCAGCTACATCAACAGAAGACTTCGTCCAAGGAGCCATCTCTACACCATCACATGAAGACCAAGCCTGACAGTCGTTTAGCACTATGCATTTTCTATGAACTTTTTGGTAACTTGTTGCCAAAGAGGGATAAAAATGTATAGATCATAGGCTTCGAGAGAGAATGTTGCTTTTGTTCTCTCTTGTCTTTTTGGTGGTTGAACTTCATTATTTGTGTGCTTGATACTTTATGCTTTTGTGAGGTACTTGGATGATCATGTGTTTGATCATATGCTATGCTACATAAATGCTTGTTGGATGACATTATCTCTTATATTCTCATATGATCATTCACTTTGCTTGGTGATGAGTGCATGTGTTTAATTATTATCATTTTGAGCGCTCCACCAAGATGTGTGTGACATGGAAGAGTAACCCATGATCCTAACTCATTGTGCATTTGCAGTCCAAAGCAAATTTTAAATGAAGCACAAATTTAGGGGGAGCTCTTGCTTTTCACATACTTCTCAAAGCGATGATATTTTGTCAATCTTATTATCATTTGTCGAAGCTTTGATCTATATGTTGTCATCTATTACCAAAAAAGGGTTGATTGAAAGTGCAACTATCCCTGGGTGGTTTTGGTAATTCCTAACAACATATAGCTCATTGAGCTAATGCTATTTCAAGATAAATATTTCAGGAAAGCTCAATGATTGGCATGGCATGGATGAGAAAAGTGGATCCCTCAAAATACTAAGGACAAAAGGATTGGCTCAAGCTCAAAGCACAAGACTCTACATTTTCTATTTTAGTGATCCAAGATAACATTGAGTCTATAGGAAAAGCCAATACTATCAAGGAGGGATGAGGTGTTGGTTAATGGCATTCTTGCTCAAAATGCTTAGTGATATGCTCCAAATCCCTCAACTACTTTCTCATATCCACATATGACCTAAACCAAAAGTCAAACTCGGCCCCACCGATTCTATCTATCCGACGCCACCGAGTTCAGATGTCATAGCCACTGCCACAAACCCTAGGCAAATCGGTCTCACCGATAGGGATTTTGGTCTCACCGAGATGGGATTGTAATCTCTCTGTTTCCCTTTGTAACATTTCGGTCCAACCGAGATGAGCGATCGGTCCCACCGAGATTACAATGCAAACTCTCTGTTTCCCTTTCGTAATGTTTCGGTCCAACTGAGATGAGCAAATTAGTCCCACCGAGTTTGCCTGACCAACTCTCTGGTTAGCATATTACCAAAATTGGTCCCACCAAGTTTGAGTAATCGGTCTCACCGAGATTACGTTATGCCCTAACCCTAATCATATCAGTCCTACCGAGTTGCATGTTGGTCCCACCAAAAACCCTAACGGTCACATTATTTTCTAAATCGCTCTAACCGAGTTTGAGCATTCGGTCCCACCGAGATTGGCAAGTTGTGTGTAACGGTTAGATTTTGTGTGGAGGCTATATATACCCCTCTACCAACTCTTCATTCAGGGAGAGAGCCAACAGAACATGCCTACACTTCCAACATACATTTTCTGAGAGAGAACCACCTACACTTGTGTTGAGGTCAAGATATTCCATTCCTACCATATGAATCTTGATCTCTAGCCATCCCCAAGTTGCTTTCCACTCAAATATTCTTTCCACCAAATCCAAATCCTGTGAGAGAGAGTTGAGTGTTGGGGAGACTATCATTTGAAGCACAAGAGCAAGGAGTTCATCATCAACACACCATTTGTTACTTCTTGGAGAGTGGTGTCTCCTAGATTGGCTAGGTGTCACTTGGGAGCCTCCGACAAGATTGTGGAGTTGAACCAAGGTGTTCATCATCATAAACACACCATTTGTTACTTCTTGGAGAGTGGTGTCTCCTAGATTGGCTAGGTGTCACTTGGGAGCCTCCGACAAGATTGTGGAGTTGAACCAAGGTGTTTGTAAGGGCAAGGAGATCGCCTACTTCGTGAAGATCTACCCTAGTGAGGCAAGTCCTTCGTGGGCGACGACCATGGTGGGAAAGACAAGGTTGCTTCTTCGTGGACCCTTCGTGGGTGGAGCCCTCCGTGGACTCGCACAGCCGTTACCCTTCATGGGTTGAAGTCTCCATCAACGTGGATGTACGATAGCACCACCTATCGGAACCATGACAAAAACATCCGTGTCTCCTATTGCGTTTGCACTCTCCAAACCCTTCCCTTTACATTCTTGCAAGTTACATGCTTTACTTTCCACTGCTCATACACTCTTTGCATGCTTGCTTGAATTGTGTTAAGATTGCTTGACTTGTGCAAAGTTGCTAAAATCTGCCAAGAACTAAAATTGGGAAAGGGATAGATTTTTATTTGGTCAAGTAGTCTAATCACCCCCTCTAGACATACTTTCAATCCTACAAGTGGTATCAGAGCTTTGGTCTCCATTTGCTTTGATCTCCATAGCTTTTGATGGTCATAGCCTTGGTTTCACGACCTAGGAGAGTATGGCGTCTAGCGAGGGAAATTACCACCGTAGAGGTCCTTACTTTGATGGTACTAATTTTGCTAGTTGGAAGCGTAAGATGAAAATGCATATTCTTGGACATAACTGCGCTGTTTGGGCTATTGTGTGTATTGGCTTGCAAGGTGAATTCTTTGATGGGAGAGAACCAAACCGTGAAGCTACCGTGGAAGAGTTGAAGATGCTGCAGTACAATGCTCAAGCCTGTGATATCCTCTTCAACAGATTGTGCCCCGAAGAATTCAACAAAATCAGCCGACTTGAGAATGCAAAGGAAAATTGGGATACTTTGATTGATATGCACGAAGGTACCGACTCCGTCAAGGAATCCAAATTGGATGTGCTTCAAAGTCAGTTTGACAAGTTCAAAATGAAAGATGGAGAAGGTGTTGCTGAAAAGTACTCTAGGCTTGCTCTTATCACAAACGAGATTGCCTGCTTAGGAAGTGAAGAGATAACCGACAAATTCATCATCAAGAAGATCCTAAGAGCTTTGGACGGAAAATATGATACCGTGTGCACATTGATCCAAATGATGCCCAATTACAAAAATCTCAAGCCAACGGAAGTCATTGGAAGAATTGTTGCTCATGATATATCACTCAAGGATAAGGAGGAGCTCCACAACAAGTCAAGTGGTGCTTACAAAGCCTCATGTGAATCTCCCACATCATCAAGTGAGAAACAAACCTTCAATGAAGAATTGAGCCTAATGGTGAAGAACTTCAACAAGTTCTACAAGAGTAGAAGCAAGGAAAGAAGTTCCAAGTCAAGATCCTACAATGACAAAAGATCTTCTAGTCGTGAGCGTAATTGCTACAATTGTGGAAGACCCAGACACTATTCCAATGAGTGTACGGCACCCTACAAAAGAAGAGAAGATTCTCCAAAAAGAAGAAGTAGAAGAGAAGAATCACCATCAAGAGAGAGAAGGAGTAGAGATGATCGTTATGAATGAAGAACATTCCAGAGAAGCAAGGATTCAGAAAGGAAAGACAAGTCATCAAGGAGCTACAAAAAATGAAAACATCAAGCTCATGCTGGTGAATGGGTATCCGGCTCGGACTTCGACAATCACTCCGAGAGAAGCTATCACTCCGACTCCGAATATACTCAAGATGAAGGTGTTGCCGGTCTAGCACTTGTGTCTACCAACTCCTACGACATATTTGATTCACCAAATGAAGGACTTGGAAGATGCTTCATGGCTAAAGGCCCAAAGGTATCACACCCCGAGTATGTTGATTTCAATAGTGATGAAGATGACTTGTTAGGTGATGATGATTTACTTGTTGACAACTCTAGTGATGAATACTATGATGAAACGTCAATTAATCATGCTAATCAAGATAAAGCGAATGACAATGATAAGGAGAAGATTGAGCTCCTAACTAAAGAACTAAACACTCTTAAGTTAGCTCATGAAACTATCTTACAGGATCATCGAGAACTTTTAAGGACTCATGAGAAGTTACGCTTTGAAAAGCTCAACCTTGAGCAATAACATGAGTTTTTAAAAGCAATCAATGATGATCTTCGCAAGAAAAGTTCTTCTTACATTGCCAAGCATTTACTCTTATCTACTTACATGCCTCAAGTCAAGTCTAGTAACAAGAACAAGAAAGATTCTTCCTCTAGTAGTAACAATAATCATGCTAAATCCAATGTTGTTGCTTCTAGTAGTTCTCTTGATTCCACTAACGATTCTCTTAGCCAAGTTACACTTGAGCAATAAAATAGCTTATTGAAGGGAATTATAGAGAAAGGTGTTTACAAGAGCCTTGCCGGGAGTAAGCAATTCGAGGAAATTGTACGCAAGCAAGGAAGACACCGAAAGAACCAAGGTGTTGGTTTTGAATGAAAGTTCAATCCCAATGGAGTTGAGTGGGAAGAAGATCAATACCGCAAGACGAAGTTTGTTCCTCAACAAGAGAAGTATGATCCTACTTCTTTCAAAGGGACACGAGCTCAAGATGATCTTCTACCACAAGACCACAAGCAAAAAGGCAAGGATAAGATTCAAGAGGAGATTGATGCATTTGAGGAAGCTCCTAATGCCTTGGTCAAGTGGGTTCCCAATACTACATCAAGTTCTACTTCAACAAGTACAACTACAACTCCAAGGATTCCCATGAAGATGATGTGGATCCCGAAGAAGAAGAACTAGAGAGTTCTTGAGGGTGACTCCGCCAACATATTTCACTCTTATCATTTTGGCAAGGACAAGTGCAATCAACTTCCACATCTTGCACTAGTTCAAGGAGTCACAAACCCTCTTTTTGGTAAGACAAGGGACAAGGTAACATAATGCTTTCATAGACATCATCTTGTGTGTGTGCATCACTCTATGTCTATGGATATCCTTGTTTGTTCCTTGTGGGACTAACCCGTGTAGGTATTGAAAGTGCAACTCGCTCCAAAGGATTGCTCCAAATGATCTACATCAACATTGAGCATCCACATCTTCAACACCTACATGAAGTCATCATCGACAAAACCCAAGGTTAGTTCATCCCAGTTAGGGGGAATCTCACATCTAGGGGGAGCTTTACTCTAAGAATTGAGCTAAAGCAACTCTAACAGTGTTAACACAACAATGCTTTATGTAAAAGTGGTAACCCCACTTGTGCTTAAAACGATGAGTATGACCTATGATCAAATGTTCTCATTTGACTCCTAAGTCAATATACTCATATATAGATGAGCTAGTCATTGCCAATTGCTTGATAGAAGCTAGAATTGGTTGTGCATGCTTTGCCACATATTTCATTTGCTATTTAATTGTGTGAGCATGCTGGTTGCATAATTTACTCATTCAAGAACATCCACTTGTAGTTTTAATTGCTTGGCCTATTTTTCTTTTGCCAAGTGGATGGAAAAGAATGCCTAAGAACCTTCTCTAGCTATCTATGCTCTTCTTGTCTCAAACTCTATTCATGCTACATCACAAAGTTTGATCAAGTCAGATTTGAACCACTCTGTGTGAGGAGCACTCGGAGTCCCCGATTCGTCATAGACTTAAACTTCCAGAACCTCTTTGTACATTTCGGTCTGACTGATTCAACCATTTCGGTCATACCGAGGTCACTAAGTTGATCTAGGTTTTCAATCTCGGTGCAACCGATTTGAAATTTTCCGTCAGACCAAGTTGCAGTAACTGCTTGCAGGAATGCATCTCGGTGCCACCGAGTTGTTCCACTCGGTCACACCGATAGGGTCAGGCTATATATACCCACGAGCCAAAATTTGGAAACTTTTCCGAAACCCTTTGCCCGCGCATAGTCTGCTCTGCCTCCTAGGGTCTCCGGATCATCCTCCTCGTCGTCAGCGACCTCCCGCTGCTGGTCTCCACCGTTGTCAACGGGATTCTGCTCCGCCATTGTCGCCATAGCAAATCCATCGCCGAACTAGGGTATGGATTTGAACTTTGTGCTATTCCTAACTCCGATTCCTAGCACAAATCTTGCCACGTTTGCAATCACTCTATCCAGCGAAATCACTCCGTAGATTAGTTTTGGATTCAAAATTTAGGGTTAGGTTTTCGCCGAACTCATCTCGGACCGACCGAGTTGTAGAAATCGGTCTCACCGATTTGGCTCAGGCCATTGCTGTAACGCCCCGGATTCAATGCGCCAGGTGTCTTCCAGTTATTCGTCGTCGTTGCCATGTTATCTTCTTGCGTGTTGCTTTTTGCCATGTCATCATCTGCATTTCATCTGCATGTTATTCAAAACTTGCATCCTTTCGGGTTCCCCTCGTTTTTTCCGTTGTCCGTTCGGAGTCCAGACCTCTCGCGCGTGCCCGTTGCCCCTCTCCGACCTTGTTTCGTGAGCGGGTTAAAAACTTTCTCGGAATGGACCGAGATTTGCCGAGTGGCCTTGGTATAGCACCGGTAGACCGCCCGTCAAATTTTATTCCATTTGGAGGTCGTCTGATGCCCCAACGGTTAACCGCGTAGCCCGAAATCCCTCTCTCTTTGCAGCCTAGCCCCTCTTCACCACAGCCCATGAGCCCATCCAAACCCCTTCCATGCTCTCGGTCGTTCGATCACGATCGTGTGGGCGAAAACCTCTCCCAATTTGGACTCTTCTAGCTCCCTCTGCCTAAATATTTGCACCTCCCCCGAATTTTCGCGGATGAACCCTAGCCTTTCCCCTTCCTCCCACAGCCGGACACGTCCGCCGGCGCCGGACACGTCCGCGCCGGCCGCCGCAGCCTCTCCCGAGCCGCCACCTGTCCCCGTCGCGCCTCCC
>NC_041393.1:456632573-456645283 GCF_002162155.2 Triticum dicoccoides
GACCGCACCTCGCCGGAGTTCGCCAGCCCCGCCGCCGTGAGTCCACCCGGCCCCGTCGCCCGAGATCCGTCCGCGCCCCACGCCCCGCCCGCGTTCCTCCTCGTCGGCGCCGCCCCGCCGCTGCCCGGATCCGGCACCGCCGCCCCGTCTCCGGCCCTCCCTCGTCCTCTCCAGCACCGTCTCCAGCGAGCCGCCGCCTGCCTCAGTTCGCGGGCCCGAACCCTAGATCTGGGATTTCGAAGGTGAAAATCCCAGTCCTTTTCCTGTCATGTTATGTTGCCTACTTTGACCAGTCATATATTCATGCTCGTTGATCCGATTTGTGCATATTATATATCAAAATGTTTATCATGATATTATCTTAATTCTGTTCCATTGAGCCATGTCTGTTTGAGATCATCTTGATGCCCGAATCATCGTTGCAAGAGTGCTATATGATGTTGTCTGCTGTAGTTTAACAGAACTTGCTGTTTTATCTTTTTCATTGCATTTTGTGTGTGCATCTTATTAGCTTGATGTCTACATGAGTTTTGAGCTACATCATGCCATCTTTACAGTGGTGCAATCCATGTATTTTTTGTGAGTCCTGTAGTGAGTGCATCGAGCTCATGAAGTAGGCTACTTGATGTTACTGTTTTGCTAGGCTAAAACTGTTATATCATTATGCTATGTAAACCTGCTGCTACAAGTCATTCCATGCATAATCTGGAGATGTTCACTAAGGATGTTTTGTTATACATGTCATGCTCTATCCATCCATGCCCCTGGTTGCATTTATAGCCTGATGTATCTTGTTGTAATCTTGCTCACAATTTGCTAAATAATGTTGTTGTTAGCCTGTTAACATTAAGTTCAGTTTTGCTATGAGCTTTACTAGTGATCCATGTACCCTCTGAACTTTCTCTTGCCACGCTTAGCTTCATAATTATGTCATCGTACTTCTGGTCACCTTGTCATGCCATGTATTGCTCTGTGGTGAGTTGTACAAACTCACCAACATGCCTACTTATTGTTGTTCCTGCCATGTCTGAATCTGTCATATCATTTGCCATGTTTGCATGGATCCTACCATCTTTTCTGTTGATCTTTGGAATAAGTTCAGTAAGGGAGTTTTGTTCTTTGTCTTTGGTGTCAGCATGCCATGCCTTTGTTTTCCATGATAGCTTCCTGTAACATGTTGTTTGATAGCGCTAAACATTGCAACCTGATGTTATTTTTGTTAAGTCTGAAACTGTTATTATTTGCAATCTTGCCATGTCCTTTTGAGCATGTTATATTGTTTTCTGGAGAAAGCTCAGTGTTCATGTTTTGTCATGCTTTACCTGTACTTCATGCCCATGCATTTTTTTATTATGTTGAGATGCTGTAGCATATTGTTTTGATGCTTGCTAGATGCCTAGTTGCTGTTTTGGACAGCTTGTCCTTTAAACTTGTTTCATGTGTATGTGTTGAACCGTTGCTCCGTTTTGAGTGTGCTCTATATGAAACTTGCTTAGAATTGCATGTAGTTTCATATTATCATGTTGCATCCTTGTTTTGCGTGTGTTTGCTTGATGTTTGTATGCATTTAGCATCAATGCCATGTTTAACTTGTTTTGGCTCATATCTTCTAGACCGTAGCTCCAAATTAAATGAACTTTATATGTAACTTGACTAGAATCTCGTGTAGATCATCTTGATGCATTTTAACTTGCTGTCTAACAACTTGAACATAAGGTTTATTCAGTTCTGGACCAACTTCTAAATTTGCATATGAGGACTTACCAGATTTGTTATATGTTGTTTCCGGCCTCATTTAACCTTACTTTGATGTGTTGTTCTTGTATGCATCATATCTTGCCATGAGTAGCTTCATGTAGTCTTGTCCTGCATCATACTTGGTTGAGCATCATGTCATGTATATGTGGTGTGTTTACCATGTTGTGTGCTTCTTCTCGATAGTTCCCGTTTCGTTGCGGTCGTGAGGTTCTTCTTCATGGATTTGTTGTTCTTCCTAGCGGGATTTCAGGCAAGATGACCGTCACCTTGGATCTCACTACTATCATTGCTATACTAGTTGCTTCGTTCTATTGCTATGCTGCGCTACCTATCACTTGTCCTTCAAGCCTCCCAAATTGCCATGTCAGCCTCTAACCTTTTCACCCTTCCTAGCAAACTGTTGTTTGGCTATGTTACCACTTTGCTCATCCCCTCTTATAGTGTTGTTAGTTGCAGGTGAAGTTGAAGATTGCTCCATGATGGACAGGATTATGTTGGGATATCACAATATCTCTTATTTAATTAATGCATCTATATACTTGGTAAAGGGTGGAAGACTCAGCCTTATGCCTGGTATTTTGTTCCACTCTTGCCGCCCTAGTTTCCGTCATACCGGTGTTATGTTCCTTGATTTTGCGTTCCTTACGCGGTTGGGTGGTTTATGGGACCCCTTGACAGTTCGCTTTGAATAAAACTCCTCCTGCAAGGCCCAACCTTGGTTTTACCATTTGCCTCACCACCACCTATACCCTTCCCTTGGGTCGGCCAACTCGAGGGTCATCTTTATTTTAGCCCCCCCGGGCCAGTGCTTCTCTAAGTGCTGGTCCGAACCGAGCTCCCTACGGGGACACCTCGGGGGAACTTGAGGGCTGGTTTTACTCATAGCTAGTCTCATCCGGTGTTGCCCTGAGAACGAGATATGTGCAGCTCCTATCAGGATTGTCGGCACATCGGGTGGCTTTGCTGGTCTTGTTTTACCATTATCGAAATGTCTTGTAAACCGGGATTCTGAGACTGATCGGGTGTTTCTGGGAGAAGGAATATCCTTCATTGACCGTGAGAGCTTGTGATGGGCTAAGTTGGGACACCCCTGCAGGGTATAAACTTTCGAGAGCCGTGCCCATGGTTATGTGGCAGATGAGAATTTGTTAATGTCCGATTGTAGATAACTTGACACCAGATTCGAATTAAAACGCATCAACCGCGTGTGTAGCCGTGATGGTCTCTTTTCAGCGAAGTCCAGGAAGTGAACACGGTTTTGGGTTATGTTTGACGTAAGTAGGAGTTCAGGATCACTTCTTGATCATTGCTAGCTTCACGGACGTTCTGTTTGCTCTCTTCTCGCTCTTATTTGCGTATGTTAGCCACCATATATGCTTAGTTGCTGCTGCAACCTCACCACTTTATCCCTTCCTTACCCATTAAGCTTTGCTAGTCTTGATACCCATGGTAATGGGATTGCTGAGTCCTCGTGGATCATAGGTTACTACAACAATAGTTGCAGGTACAGGTTTTGCATTGATCATGACGCGAGAGCGATGTTGCTTGTTTTGGAGCTCTTCTTCCGCTTCTTCTTCAATCAGGGGATAGGTTCCAGGTTGGCAGCCTGGGCTAGCAGGGTGGATGTCGTTTGAGTTTCTGTTTGTGTTTCATCCGTAGTCGGATGGTGCTCTTATGTAAGATGATGTTGTGTTCGTGTGGCATTCTATGCCTTTTGTATGTATCCCCATCTATTATGTACTGTTGATGTAATGATATCCACCTTGCAAAAGCGTATCAATATGCGGTTCTATCCTTGGTGGGACCTTCGAGTCTCTTTAGGATAGTATCACATATTGGGCGTGACAATTGCACATGTGATTCTCGGTCCGACCGAGAATTGCAAATCGGTGTGACCGAGTTCGATTCTTTGTGAAACCCTAGCAGTCTCGGTGCCACCGAACTGTGACTCGGTCTAACCGAGTTCACTACTTTAGGTTCTAAAAGCTGCTTCGGTATCACCGAGTTTACAAATTGGTAGCTCCGAAATGCTTTTTGTGGAAAACTAAAACTAAGTTTTTGACTTATTTTTTTTGCCAAAACCTTTGTGCTTTGTAATGCTTATCTACTCTACCTCATCTACATCTATTCACAGGGTCTACTGTCAGAGTTTGCATCATGTCAGATCAGAGTGACAGTCAGAACAAGTCTAAGGAGCAAGTTCATATGAGTGAGGGCACTAGCCCCTCTAGCAGTTATGATGAGGGTAGCAGGAGCACACCCAGCAACTTGCCAAAGGCGTCCACCAGGGCCAGAAAGAAGAAGACCTCAGATTCTGAAGAAGAGGACTATGTGGCTATTGAGGATGAGGCCACCTCCAAGAAGAAAGTGCTGAAGAAGGAATATGGCACGTCTGCATCTACTAAGCCAGGAATGCAAAAGAAGGCACCTGCAAGGAGAATTCCCACTTCCAAACCTAGGAAGGTTGCCACTGGTGAAACCATGAAGTTCACCATTGAGTCTGCTGATGAAGCTGCTGGCCAAGTTAAGAAGAAGAAGAGAGTCAGAACTACCACTGCCAAAGTACTTGGCAAGCCCTCTATGAGGAGAGACTCGGAAGAAGAAGAAGAAGAAGAGGTTGCTGCACCAGCACCTAAAGCTCAAAAGCTGATGGGAGATGCTATAAGATCAGGGGCTGCTCCATCTAAGCCCAAAGATGCTCCCAAAGATACTGATCCTAAAGCCAAGTTTGCACCCAAGAGGAACACCAGGAGTATTCCAGCTGCAGAGAAGAACAAGGCCCCAGTGCCAGAAGCTACTGCAGAAGAATATGAAGATTCACTTGTCTTGAGAAAGTTAAAGCCCAAGATTCCTGATCATAATGATGCTCACCCAGTTGCAGAAGATATGAAGCTCAGGAAGGATGCAGGTCTGAGACAGTGGAGACTGACTGACCCCTATGCTGTCAGAAGAAGAACTGTTGTGGACTACAGGTTCCACACTAAGGAACAACAAGATTTCTATGAGACAGTGCTACTTGACAAGAAACCCATAGCATGTGACATGAGATGGGTTGACTGGGATTACATCAAGAAGAATGAAGAGCACTATCCAGGAGTTTATGAAAGTTTCAAGTCTTGTGGAGTAGAAGACTTTCTATGTGACATGAGATGGGTTGACTGGGATTACATCAAGAAGAATGAAGAGCACTATCCAGGAGTTTATGAAAGTTTCAAGACTTGTGGAGTAGAAGACTTTCTTGATCAGAAGCTCACCAAGTGGAATGATGAGCTCATTATGCAGCTTTACTCCATAGCTCATTTCTACCCAGATGGGAAGATAGTCTGGATGTTTGAGGGTACCAGGTACCAATCAATAGTTGAAGAATGGTCTGAATTGATAAATGCTCCAAAAGAGAATGATGATGACTTGGATGTCTATGCCAAGAAGAAGAAAGACCACAACTCCATGGCTCATATGTACAGAGAGATCCCAGATGCTGCACTAGAGACACATAAGTTTGTATCCGTACATTATCTGTTGTGAGGATTGCCTACTATCAACTGGATCTTAAGGCACACTTTGCTGCCCAAGTCAGGTGATCACAAGATGATCAGAGGCCATGCAATCAACTTGCTGCATATATTTGATGTGCCTCAGAAATTCAAAGTCATGAGCCTTATTGTGGAAACAATCAAAAGGACTGCTGCTGATCAAAAGAGGAGTTCTGGGTATGCCCCACACATTCAGGAGCTCATTAACTCCAAGATGGGCACTGTCACATATCTTTTGGACAAGGAGCACCTGCCCATCTACCCTGATTTTGAGGACAACACCATTGTGATGGATGAAAATGAACCATCATCTGTGCAAGCACAAGAGAAGAAAGAGAAGGCAAGGGCTGAAAAGGCTGCAAAGATGCCAACTGCTGAAGAGGCATCTCAGATTTTCCTGAAGAGCAAGCAAGATCAGCTTGGCTACTTGATTGCCTCCACCTTGAGGATTGAGAAGGGCTTGGCCACCCTGACTCAAAACCAGGAGAGCTTGGAGAGGATCATAGAGCAGAAGTTTTATGCTCTTGATGTCAAAGTGATTGAGATCCAAACTGCAGTTGAGCAACTTCAGGAGGATGTGGAGGAGAAGAAGGGCAAGTAAACTACTGATGCTTTTGCTAGAGTGCCCAGAGGACAGGGATCTGCTACAGTGCCTGTTCCAGACACCAGAGCTACATCATCTGCACCAGCTACAGCTTCAGTGCCTCCAGCTCCAGCACCCACTCCACTAGCTCCAGCTACATCAATAGAAGACTTCGTCCAAGGAGCCATCTCTACACCATCACATGAAGACCAAGCCTGAGAGTCGTTTAGCACTATGCATTTTCTATGAACTCTTTGGTAACTTGTTGCCAAAGGGGGATAAAAATGTATAGATCATAGGCTTTGAGAGAGAGAGTGTTGCTTTTGTTCTCTCTTGTCTTTTTGGTGGTTGAACTTCATTATTTGTGTGCTTGATACTTTATGCTTTTGTGAGGTACTTGGATGATCATGTGTTTGATCATATGCTATGCTACATTAATGTTTGTTGGATGACAATATCTCTTATATTCTCATATGATCATTCACTTTGCTTGGTGATGAGTGCATGTGTTTAATTATTATCACTTTGAGCGCATCACCAAAATGTATGTGACATGGAAGAGTAACCCATGATCCGAACTCATTGTGCATTTGCAGTCCATAGCAAATTTTAAATGAAGCACAAATTTAGGGGGAGCTCTTGCTTTTCACATACTTCTCAAAGCGACAATATTTTGTCAATCTTATTATCATTTGTCGAAGCTTTGATCTATATGTTGTCATCTATTACCAAAAAGGGGGAGATTGAAAGTGCAACTATCCCTGGGTGGTTTTGGTAATTCCTAACAACATATAGCTCATTGAGCTAATGCTATTTCAAGATAAATATTTCAGGAAAGCTCAATGATTGGCATGGCATGGATGAGAAAAGTGGATCCCCCAAAATACTAAGGACAAAAGGATTGGCTCAAGCTCAAAGCACAAGACTCTACATTTTCTATTTTAGTGATCCAAGATAACATTGAGTCTATAGGAAAAGCCAATACTATCAAGGAGGGATGAGGTGTTGCTTAATGGCATTCTTGCTCAAAATTCTTAGAGATATGCTCCAAAGCCCTCAACTACTTTCTCATATCCACATATGACCTAAACCAAAAGTCAAAGTCGGCCCCACCGATTCTTTCTATCTGGCGCCACCGAGTTCAGATGTCATAGCCACTGCCACAAACCCTAGGCAAATCGGTCTCACCGATAGGGATTTCGGTCTCACCGAGATGGGATTGTAATCTCTCTGTTTCCCTTCGTAACGTTTCGGTCCAACCGAGATGAGCGATCGGTCCCACCGAGATTGCAACGCAAACTCTCTGTTTCCCTTTCGTAATGTTTCGGTCCAACCGAGATGAGCGAATTAGTCCCGCCGAGTTTGCCTGACCAACTCTCTGGTTAGCTTATTACCAAAATCGGTCCCTCGAAGTTTGAGTAATCGGTCTCACCAAGATTACATTATGCCCTAACCCTAATCATATCAGTCCTACTGAGTTGCATGTTGATCCCACCGAAAACCCTAACGGTCACATTATTTTCTAAATCGGTCTAACCGAGTTTGAGCATTCGGTCCCACCGAGATTGGCAAGTTGTGTGTAACGGTTAGATCTTGTGTGGAGGCTATATATACCCCTCTACCCACTCTTCATTCATGGAGAGAGCCATCAGAACATGCCTACACTTCCAACATACATTTTCTGAGAGAGAACCACCTAAACTTGTGTTGAGGTCAAGATATTCCATTCCTACCACTTGAATCTTGATCTCTAGCCTTCCCCAAGTTGCTTTACACTCAAATCTTCTTTCCACCAAATCCAAATCCTGTGAGAGAGAGTTGAGTGTTGGGGAGACTATCATTTGAAGCACAAGAGCAAGGAGTTCATCATCAACACACCATTTGTTACTTCTTGGAGAGTGGTGTCTCCTAGATGGGCTAGGTGTCACTTGGGAGCCTCCGACAAGATTGTGGAGTTGAACCAAGGAGTTTGTAATGGCAAGGAGATCAGCAACTTCGTGAAGATCTACCCTAGTGAGGCAAGTCCTTCGTGGGCGACGGGCATGGTGGGATAGACAAGGCTGCTTCTTCGTGGACCCTTCATGGGTGGAGACCTCCGTGGACTCGCACAGCCGTTACCCTTCATGGGTTGAAGTCTCCATCAACGTGGATGTACGATAGCACCACCTATTGGAACCACGACAAAAACATCCGTGTCTCCTATTGCGTTTGCATGCTCACAACCATTCCCTTTACATTCTTGCAAGTTGCATGCTTTACTTTCCACTGCTCATACACTCTTTTCATGCTTGCCTGAATTGTGTTAAGATTGCTTGACTTGTGCAAAGTTGCTAAAATCTACCAAGAACTAAAATTGGGAAAGGGATAGATTTTTATTTGGTCAAGTAGTCTAATCACCCCCCTCTATACATACTTCCGATCCTACAAGTGGTATCAGAGCTTTGGTCTCCATTTGCTTTGATCTCCATAGCTTTCGATGGTCATAGCCTTGGTTTCACAACCTAGGAGAGTATGGCGTCTAGCGAGGGAAATTACCACCTTAGAGGTCCTTACTTTGATGGTACTAATTTTGCTAGTTGGAAGCTTAAGATGAAAATGCATATTCCTGGACATAACCGCGCCGTTTGGGCTATTGTGTGTATTGGCTTGCAAGGTGAATTCTTTGATGGGAGAGAACAAAACCGTGAAGCTACCGCGGAAGAGTGTAAGATGCTGCAGTACAATGCTCAAGCTTGTGATATCCTCTTCAACAGATTGTGCCCCGAAGAATTCAACAAAATCAGCCGACTTGAGAATGCAAAGGAAATTTGGGATACTTTGATTGATATGCACGAAGGTACCGACTCCGTCAAGGAATCCAAATTGGATGTGCTTCAAAGTCAGCTTGACAAGTTCAAAATGAAGGATGGAGAATGTGTTGCTGAAATGTACTCTAGGCTTGCTCTTATCACAAATGAGATTGCCGGCTTAGGAAGTGAAGAGATGACCGACAAATTCATCACAAGGAAGATCCTAAGATCTTTGGACGGAAAATATGATACCGTGTGCACATTGATCCAAATGATGCCCAATTACAAAGATCTCAAGCCAACGGAAGTCATTGGAAGAATTGTTGCTCATGAGATGTCACTCAAGGATAAGGAGGAGCTCCACAACAAGTCAAGTGGTGCTTACAAAGCCTCATGTGAATCTCCCACATCATCAAGTGAGAAACAAACCTTCAGTGAAGAATTGAGCCTAATGGTGAAGAACTTGAACAAGTTCTACAAGAGTAGAAGCAAGGAAAGAAGTTCCAAGTCAAGATCCTACAATGACAAAAGATCTTCTAGTCGTGAGCGTAATTGCTACAATTGTGGAAGACACGGACACTATTCCAATGAGTGTACGACACCCTACAAAAGAAGAGAAGATTCTCCAAAAAGAAGAAGTAGAAGAGAAGAATCACCATCAAGAGAGAGAAGGAGTATGGATGATCGTTATGAACGAAGAACATTCCTGAGAAGCAAGGATTCGGAAAGGAAAGACAAGTCATCAAGGAGCTACAAAAAATGAAGACATCAAGCTCATGTTGGTGAATGGGTATCCGGCTCCGACTCCGATAATCACTCCGAGAGAAGCTATCACTCCGACTCCGAATATACTCAAGATGAAGGTGTTGCCGGTCTAGCACTTGTGTCTACCAACTCCTACGACATATTTGATTCACCAAATGAAGGACTTGGAAGATGCTTCATGGCTAAAGGCCCAAAGGTATCACACCCCGAGTATGTTGATTTCAATAGTGACGAAGATGACTTGTTAGGTGATGATGATTTACTTGTTGACAACTCTAGTGATGAATACTATGATGAAACGTCAATTAATCATGCTAATCAAGATAAAACGAATGACAATGATAAGGAGAAGATTGAGCTCCTAACTAAAGAACTAAACACTCTTAAGTTAGCTCATGAAACTATCTTAGAGGATCATCGAGAACTTTTAAGGACTCATGAGAAGTTACGCTTTGAAAAGCTCAACCTTGAGCAAGAACATGAGTTTTTAAAAGCAATCAATGATGATCTTCGCAAGAAAAGTTCATCTTACATTGCCAAGCATTTACTCTTATCTACTTACATGCCTCAAGTCAAGTCTAGTAACAAGAACAAGAAAGATTCTTCCTCTAGTAGTAACAATAATCATGCTAAATCCAATGTTGTTGCTTCTAGTAGTTCTATTGATTCCAATAACGATCCTCTTAGACAAGTTACACTTGAGCAATAAAATAGCTTATTGAAGGGAATTATAGAGAAAGGTGTTTACAAGAGCCTTGCCGGGAGTAACCAATTTGAGGAAATTGTACGCAAGCAAGGAAGGCACCGGAAGAACCAAGGTGTTGGTTTTGAATGAAAGTTCAATGCCAATGGAGTTGAGTGGGAAGAAGATCAATACCACAAGACGAAGTTTGTTCCTCAACAAGAGAAGTATGATCCTACTTCTTTCAAAGGGACACAAGCTCAGGATGATCTTCCACCACAAGACCACAAGCAAAAAGGCAAGGATAAGCTTCAAGAGGAGATTGATGCATTTGAAGAAGCTCCTAATGCCTTGGTCAAGTGGGTTCCCAATACTACATCAAGTTCTACTTCAACAAGTACAACTACAACTCCAAGGATTCCCATCAAGATGATGTGGATCCCGAAGAAGAAGAACTAGAGAGTTCTTGAGGGTGACTCCGCCAACATATTTCACTCTTATCATTTTGGCAAGGACAAGTGCAATCAACTTCCACATCTTGCACTAGTTCAAGGAGTCACAAACCCTCTTGTTGGTAAGACAAGGGACAACGTAACCTAATGCTTTCATAGACATCATCTTGTGTGTGTGCATCACTCTATGTCTATGGATATCCTTGTTTGTTCCTTGTAGGACTAACCCGTGTAGGTATTGAAAGTGCAACTCACTCCAAAGGATTGCTCCAAATGATCTACATCAACATTGAGCATCCACATCTTCAACACCTACATGAAGTCATCATCGATATAAGACAAGGTTAGTTCATCCCACTTAGGGGAAATCTCACATCTAGGGGGAGCTTTACTCTAAGAATTGAGCTAAAGCAACTCTAATGGTGTGAACACAACAATGCTTTATGTAAAAGTGGTAACCCCATTTGTGCTTAAACGATGAGTATGACCTATGATCAAATGTTCTCATTTGACTCCTAAGTCAATATACTCATATATAGATGACCTAGTCATCGCCAATTGCTTGATAGATGCTAGATGTGGTTGTGCATGCTTTGCCACATATTTCATTTGCCATTTAATTGTGTGAGCATGTTGGTTGCATAATTTACTCATTCAAGGACATCCACTTGTAGTTTTAATTGCTTGGCTTCTTTTTCTTTTGCCAAGTGGATGGACAAGAATGCCTAAGAACCTTCTCTAGCTATCTATGCTCTTCTTGTCTCAAACTCTATTCATGCTACATCACAAAGTTTGATCAAGTCAGATTCGAACCACTCTGTGTGAGGAGCACTCGGAGTCCCCGATTCGTTGTAGACTTAAACTTCCAAAACCTCTTTGTACATTTCGGTCTGACTGATTCAACCATTTCGGTCATACTGAGGTCACTAAGTTAATCTAGGTTTTCAATCTCGGTGCAACCGATTTGAACTTTTCCGTCACACCGAGTTGCAGTAACTGCTTGCAGGAATGCATCTCGGTGCCACCAAGTTGTTCCACTCGGTCACACCGATAGGGTCAGGCTATATATACCCCCGGGCCAAAATTTGGAAACTTTTCCGAAACCCTTCGCCCGTGCATAGTCTGCTCTGCCTCCTCGGGTCTCCGGATCGTCCTCCTCGTCGCCAGGGACCTCCCGCCGCTGGTCTCCGCCGTCGTCAACAGGATTCTGCTCCGCCGTTGTTGCCGTAGCCAATCCATCGCCGAACTAGGGTATGGATTTGAACTTTGTGCTATTCCTAACTCCAATTCCTAGCACATTGCATTGCCATGAATCTTGCCACGTTTGCAATCACTCTATCCAGCGAAATCACTTCGTAGATTAGTTTTGGATTCAAAATTTAGGGTTAGGTTTCCGCCGAGCTCATCTCGGACCGACCGAGTTGTAGAAATCGGTCTCACCGATTTGGCTCAGGCCATTGCTGTAACGCCCCGGATTCAATGCGCCAGGTGTCTTCAGTTATTTGCCGTCGTTGCCATGTCATTTGCTTGCATGTTGCATTTTGCCATGTCATCATCTGCATTTCATATGCATGTTTTTCAAAACTTGCATCCGTTCGGGTTCCCCCAGTTCTCTCTGTTGTCCGTTCGGAGTCCAGACCTCTCGCGCGCGCCCGTTGCCCCTCTCCTACCTTGTTTCGTGAGCGGGTTAAAAACGTTCTCGGAATGGACCGAGATTTGCCGATTGGCCTTGGTATAGCACCGGTAGACCGCCCGTCAAATTTCGTTCCATTTGGAGGTCGTCTGATGCCCCAACGGTTAACCGCGTAGCCCGAAACCCCTCTCTCTTTGCAGACCAGCCCCTCTTCACCACAGCCCATGAACCCATCCAAACCCCCTCCATGCTCTCGGTTGTTCGATCACGATCGTGTGGGCGAAAACCGCTCCCCATTTGGACTCTCCTAGCTCCCTCTGCCTATATATTTGCACCTCCCCCGAATTTTTGCGGATGAACCCTAGCCTTTCCCCTTCCTCCCGCAGCCGGACGCGTCCGCCCGCGCCGGACACGTCCGCTCGCGCCGGACACGTCCGCACCAGCCGCCGTAGCCTCTCTCGAGCTGCCGCCTGTCCCCGTCGCGCCTCCCACCGCCGCGGCCCGCGGGGCCTGAA
>NC_041393.1:456645711-456680877 GCF_002162155.2 Triticum dicoccoides
CGCCGCCGTGCCACCCTTCACCGGTGACCACGCTGTCCCCGGCGACCGCACCTCGCCGGACTTCGCCAGCCCCGCCGCCGTGAGTCCACCCGGCCCCGTCACCCGAGCTCCGTCCGCGCCCCGTGCCCCGCGCCCCGCCCGCGTTCCTCCCAGTCGGCGCTGCCCCGCCGCCGCCCGGATCCGGCACCACTGCCCCGTCTCCGGCCCTCCCTCGTCCTCTCCGGCGCCGTCTCCGGTGAGCCGCCGCCTGCCTCGATTCATGCGCCCGAACCCTAGATCTGGGATTTTGGAGGTGAAAATCCCACCAAGTCCTTTTTCTGTCATGTTATGTTGCCTACTTTGACCAGTCATATATTCATGCTCGTTGATCCGATTTGTGCATATTATATATCAAAATGTTTATCATGATATTCTCTTCATTTTGTTCCATTGAGCCATGCCTGTTTGAGATCATCTTGATGCCCGAATCATCGTTGCAAGAGTGATACATGTCATGCTCTATCCATCCATGCCCCCGGTTGCATTTATAGCCTGCTGTATCTTGTTGTAATCTTGCTCACAATTTGCTAAATAATGTTGCTGTCAGCCTGTTAACATTAAGTTCAGTTTTGCTATGAGCTTTACTAGTGATCCATGTCCCCTATGAACTTCATCTTGCCACGTTTAGCTTCATAATTATGTCATCGTACTGCTAGTCACCTTGTCATGCCATGTATTGCTCCATGGTGAGTTGTACAAGCTCACCAACATGCCTAGTTATTGTTGTTCCTGCCATGTCTGAATCTGTCATATCATTTGCCATGTTTGCATGGATCCTACCATCTTTTCTGTTGATCTTTGGAATAAGTTCAGTAAGGGAGTTTTGTTCTTTGTCTTTGGTATTAGCATGCCATGCCTTTGTTTGCCATGATAGCTTCCTATAACATGTTGTTTGATAGCTCTAAACATTGCAACCTGATGTTATTTTTGTTAAGTATGAAACTGTTATTATTTGCAATCTTGCCATGTCCTTTTGAGCATGTTATATTGTTTTCTGGAGAAAGCTTAGTGTTCATGTTTTGTCATGCTTTACCTGTACTTCATGCCCATGCATTTTGTTATTATGTTGAGATGCTGTAGCATATTGTTTTGATGCTTGCTAGATGCCTAGTTGCTGTTTTGGACAGCTTGTCCTTTAAACTTGTTTCATGTGTATGTGTTGAACCGTTGCTCCGTTTTAAGTGTGCTCTATATGAAACTTGCTTAGAATTGCATGTAGTTTCATATTATCATGTTGCATCCTTGTTTTGGGCGTGTTTGCTTGATGTTTGTATGCATTTAGCATCAATGCCATGTTTAACTTGTTTTGGCTCATATCTTCTAGACCGTAGCTCCGAAGTAAATGAACTTTATATGTAACCTGACTAGAATCTCGTGTAGATCATCTTGATGCATTTTAACTTGCTGTCTAACAACTTGAACATAAGGTTTATTCATTTCTGGACCAACTTCTAAATTTGCATATCACGACTTACCAGATTTGTTATATGTTGTTTCCGGCCTCATTTAACCTTGCTTTGATGTGTTGTTCTTGTATGCATCATATCTTGCCATGAGTAGCTTCATGTAGTCTTGTCTTGCATCATACTTGGTTGAGCATCATGTCATGTATATGTGTGGTGTGTTTACCATGTTGTGTGCTTCTTCTCAATAGTTCCCGTTTCGTTGCGATCGTGAGGATTCGTTCGCCTATGCTTGGTTCATCTTCATGGCTTCATCTTCTTCATGGATTTGTTCTTCTTCCTAGCGGGATTTCAGGCAAGATGACCGTCACCTTGGATCTCACTACTATCATTGCTATGCTAGTTGCTTCATTCTATTGCTATGCTGCGCTACCTATCACTTGTCCTTTAAGCCTCCCAAATTGCCATGTCAGCCTCTAACCTTTTCACCCTTCCTAGCAAACCGTTGTTTGGCTATGTTACCACTTTGCTTAGCCCCTCTTATAGTGTTGTTAGTTGCAGGTGAAGTTGAAGATTGCTCCATGGTGGACAGGATTATGTTGGGATATCACAATATCTCTTATTTAATTAATGCATCTATATACTTGGTAAAGGGTGGAAGACTCGGCCTTATGCCTGGTGTTTTGTTCCACTGTTGCCGCCCTAGTTTCTGTCATACCGGTGTTATGTTCCTTGATTTTGCGTTCCTTACGCGGTTGGGTGATTTATGGGACCCCCTTGACAGTTCGCTTTGAATAAAACTCCTCCTGCAAGGCCCAACCTTGGTTTTACCATTTGCCTCACCACCTATACCCTTTCCTTGGGTCGGCCAACCCGAGGGTCATCTTTATTTTAGCCCCCCCGGGCCAGTGCTTCTCTAAGTGCTGGTCCGAATCGAGCTGCCTGCGGGGCCACCTCGGGGAAACTTGAGGGCTGGTTTTACTCGTAGCTAGTCTCATCCGGTGTTGCCCTGAGAACGAGATATGTGCAGCTCCTATCGGTATTGTCGGCACATCGAGCAGCTTTGCTGGTCTTGTTTTACCATTGTCGAAATGTCTTGTAAACCGGGATTCCGAGACTGATCGGGTGTTCCTGGGAGAAGGAATATCGTTCGTTGACCGTGAGAGATTGTGATGGGCTAAGTTGGGACACCCCTGCAGGGTATAAACTTTTGAGAGCCGTGCCCGTGGTTATGTGGCAGATGGGAATTTGTTAACGTCCGGTTGTAGATAACTTGACACCAGATTCGAATTAAAACGCATCAACCGTGTGTGTAGCCGTGATGGTCTCTTTTCGGTGGAGTCCGGGAAGTGAACATGGTTTTGGGTTATGTTTGACGTAAGTAGGAGTTCAGGATCACTTCTTGATCATTGCTAGCTTCACGACCGTTCCGTTTGCTCTCTTCTCGCTCTTATTTGCGTATGTTAGCCACCATATATGCTTAGTCGCTGCTGCAACCTCACCACTTTACCCCTTCCTTACCCATTAAGCTTTGCTAGTCTTGATTCCCATGGTAATGGGATTGCTGAGTCCTCGTGGCTCACAGGTTACTACAACAACAGTTGCAGGTACAGGTTTTGTGATGATCATGACGCGAGAGCGATGTTGCTTGTTTTGGAGCTCTTCTTCCGCTTCTTCTTCGATCAGGGGATAGGTTCTAGGTCGACAACATGGGATAGCAGGGTGGATGTCGTTTGAGTTTCTGTTTGTGTTTCATCCGTAGTCGGATGGTGCTCTTATGTAAGATGATGTTGTATTCGTGTGGCATTCTATGCCTTTTGTATGTATCCCCATCTATTATGTACTGTTGATGTAATGATATCCACCTTGCAAAAGCGTAGCAATATGCGGTTCTATCCTCGGTGGGACCTTCGAGTCTCTTTAGGATAGTATCACATATTGGGCGTGACAATTGCACATGTGATTCTCGGTCCGACCGAGAATTGCAAATCAGTGTGACCGAGTTCGATTCTTTGTGAAACCCCAGCAGTCTCGGCGCCAACGAACTGTGACTCGGTCTGACCGAGTTCACTAGTTTAGGTTCTAAAAGCTGCTTCAGTATCACCGAGTTTACAAATCGGTAGCTCCGAAATGCTTTCTATGGAAAACTAAAACTAATTTATTGACTTATTTTTTTGCCAAAACCTTTGTGCTTTGTGATGCTCATCTACTCTACCTCATCTACATCTATTCACAGGGTCTGCTGTCAGAGTGTGCATCATGTCAGATCAGAGTGACAGTCAGAACAAGTCTAAGGAGCAAGTTCATATGAGTGAGGGCACTAGCCCCTCTAGCAGTTATGATGAGGGTAGCAGGAGCACACCCAGCAACTTGCCAAAGGCGGCCACCAGGGCCAGAAAGAAGAAGACCTCAGATACTGAAGATGAGGACTATGTGGCTGTTGAGGATGAGGCCACTTCCAAGAAGAAAGTGCTGAAGAAGGAATATGTCACAACTGCATCTACTAAGCCAGGAATGCAAAAGAAGGCACCTGCAAGGAGAATTCCCACTTCCAAACCTAGGAAGGTTGCCACTGGTGAAACCCTGAAGTTCACCATTGAGTCTGCTGATGAAGCTGCTGGCCAAGATAAGAAGAAGAAGAGAGTCAGAACTACCACTGCCAAAGTACTTGGCAAGCCCTCTATGAGGAGAGACTCTGAAGAAGAAGAAGAGGTTGCTGCACCAGCAGCTAAAGCTCAAAAGCTGATGGGAGATGCTATAAGATCAGTGGCTGCTCCATCTAAGTCCAAAGATGCTCCCAAAGATACTGCTCCTAAAGCCAAGTTTGCACCCAAGAGGAACACCAGGAGTATTCCAGCTGCAGAGAAGAACAAGGCCCTAGTGCCTGAAGCTGCTAAAGAAGAATATGAAGATTCACTTGTTTTGAGAAAGTTAAAGCCCAAGATTCCTGATCATAATGATGCTCACCCAGTTGCAGAAGATATGAAGCTCACGAAGGATGCAGGTCTGAGACAGTGGAGACTGACTGACCCCTATGCTGCCAGAAGAAGAACTGATGTGGACTACAGGTTCCACACTAAGGGCATGTACATTAGTTAAGACACCCGCCTGTCTAGAGTAACCATCCACGTCACCTATAGAAAGTGGTGAAAACACCCTTTACAATGACATGTCTTTTATGGTAACTGTAGCACCTCAAATAATTAAATTACTCCAGCTTTTGCATCTCTGGCTGGCGCCAACACCACCGCGTCCATCTAATGAAGCCGTAGAGTCGCTACCATCGACGGCGGCGAGCACAAAGTTTCCCGTGTCATGGATTGTCAGCGTGAAGTTCCCTTGGATTCTGCTTTACCAAGACGAGTCACTGGATGAACCACTAGAAATTACGCCAATCGATATATAGGCGAAGCAGATCGATTAGTGTCTGATCGACTCCTCCTAAAAAGAACCCACAAGGTGCAAAGCTAGCTTGACGCGTAGCATAATTCCTAGCCAGCAGATGTCTTGATCAATTTGATGTGCTACTTGCAGAGCTAGTTGCAGAACGGGATTGATCGATTGTTTTGATGGTAGCAAGGTCTTCGCCCGCCACACCGCGCAGTCCCCGCTACTTGGCCGGCTGCTTACGTGCATCAAGCAGTTCGGCGGGCCATCCTTGCAGTTCTCGCCGGAGGAGATGACGACGGAGAAAGAGATTTTCATGGGATTGGATTTGTGCAGCACGGGATCTCACGGTTTGGCAGGGAAAACAGGAAATTACCGACACCTCCGCGTACAATGGGAGAAAAGCTGTCGATAGTGGCGAGTTTTGGGGGCTATCGACCGTCTGCCTAATTACAGACGCCTTCATTCTCTCTCCTTGTTCTCTCTCCTCCACCTAGATAAATTTCCTACATGGTATGGCTTACAGACGGCTGACAGAGCATCGTTGTACATCCCCTAAGGAACAACAAGATTTCTATGAGACAGTGCTACTTGACAAAAAACCCGTAGCATGTGACATGAGATGGGTTGACTGGGATTACATCAAGAAGAATGAAGAGCACTATCCAGGAGTTTATGAAAGTTTCAAGTCTTGTGGAGTAGAAGACTTTGTTCGTCAGAAGCTCACCAAGTGGAATGATGAGCTCATTATGCAGCTTTACTCCACAACTCATTTCTACCCAGATGGGAAGATAGTCTGGATGTGTGAGGGTACCAGGTACCAATCAACAGTTGAAGAATGGTTTGAATTGATAAATGCTCCAAAAGAGAATGATGATGACTTGGATGTCTATGCCAAGAAGAAGAAAGACCACAACTCCATGGCTCATATGTACAGAGAGATCCCAGATGCTGCACTAGAGACACATAAGTTTGGATCCGTACATTATCTATTGTGAGGATTGCCTACTATCAACTGGATCTTAAGGCACACTTTGCTGCCCAAGTCAGGTGATCACAAGATGATCAGAGGCCATGCAATCAACTTGCTGCATATATTTGATGTGCCTCAGAAATTCAAAGTCATGACCCTTATTGTGGAAACAATCAAAAGGACTGCTGCTGATCAAAAGAGGAGTTGTGGGTATGCCCCATACATTCAGGAGCTCATTAACTCCAAGATGGGCACTGGCACATATCTTTTGGACAAGGAGCACCTGCCCATCTACCCTGATTTCGAGGACAACACCATTGTGATGGATGAAAATGAACCATCATCTGTGCAAGCACAAGAGAAGAAAGAGAAGGCAAGGGCTGAAAAGGCTGCAAAGATGCCAACTGCTGAAGAGGCATCTTAGATTTTCCTGAAGAGCAAGCAAGATCAGCTTGGCTACTTGATTGCCTCCACCTTGAGGATTGAGAAGGGCTTGGCCACCCTGACTCAAAACCAGGAGAGCTTGGATAGGATCATAGAGAAGAAGTTTTATGCTCTTGATGTCAAAGTGATTGAGATCCAAACTGCAATTGAGAAACTTCAGGAGGATGTGGAGGAGAAGAAGGGCAAGTCAACTACTGATGCTTTTGCTAAAGTACCCAGAGGACAGAGATCTGCTACAGTGCCTGTTCTAGATACCAGAGCTACATCATCTGCACCAGCTACAACTTCAGTGCCTCCAGCTCTAGCACCCACTCCACCAGCTCCAGCTACATCAACAGAAGACTTTGTCGAAGGAGCCATCTCTACACCATCACATGAAGACCAAGCCTGAGAGTCGTTTAGCACTATGCATTTTCTATGAACTTTTTGGTAACTTGTTGTCAAAGGGGGATAAAAATGTATAGATCATAGGCTTTGAGAAAGAGTGTTGCTTTTGTTCTCTCTTGTCTTTTTGGTGGTTGAACTTCGTTATTTGTGTGCTTGATACTTTATGCTTTTGTGAGGTATTTGGAGGATCATGTGTTTGATCATATGCTATGCTACATTAATGCTTGTTGGATGACATTATCTCTTATATTCTCATATGATCATTCACTTTTCTTGGTGATGAGTGCATGTGTTTAATTATTATCATTTTGAGCGCTCCACCAAGATGTATGTGACATGGAAGAGTAACCCATGATCCTAACTCATTGTGCATCCTTTCTCATATCCAAATATGACCTAAACCAAAAGTCAAACTCGGCCCCACCGATTCTTTCTATCCGGCGCCACTGAGTTCAAATGTCATAGCCACTGCCACAAACCCTAGGCAAATCGGTCTCATCGATAGGGATCTCGGTCTCACCGAGATGGGATTGTAATCTCTCTATTTCCCTTTGTAACGTTTCGGTCCAACCGAGATGAGCGATCGATCCCACCGAGATTGCAATGCAAACTCTCTGTTTCCCTTTCGTAACGTTTCGGTCCAACCGAGATGAGCGAATCGGTCCCATCGAGTTTGCCTGACCAACTCTCTGGTTATCTTATTACCGAAATCGGTCCCACAAGGTTTGAGTATTTGGTCTCACCGAGATTACGTTATGCCCTAACCCTAATCATATCAGTCCTACCGAGTTGCATGTCGGTCCCACCAAAAACCCTAACGGTCACATTATTTGCTAAATCGGTCTGACTGAGTTTGAGGATTCGGTCCACCGAGATTGGCAAGTTGTGTGTAATGGTTAGATTTTGTGTGGAGGCTATATATACCCCTCTTCCCACTCTTCATTCGTGGAGAAAGCCATCAGAACATGCCTACACTTCCAACATACATTTTCTGAGAGAGAACCACCTACACTTGTGTTGAGGTCAAGATATTCCATTCCTACCATATGAATCTTGATCTCTAGCCTTCCCCAAGTTGCTTTCCACTCAAATTTTCTTTCCACCAAATTGAAATCCTGTGAGAGAGAGTTGAGTGTTGGGGAGACTATCATTTGAAGCACAAGAGCAAGGAGTTCATCATCAACACACCATTTGTTACTTCTTGGAGAGTGGTGTCTCCTAGATTGGCTAGGTGCCACTTGGGAGCCTCCGACAAGATTATGGAGTTGAACCAAGGAGTTTGTAAGGACAAGGAGATCGCCTACTTCGTGAAGATCTACCCTAGTGAGGCAAGTCCTTAGTGGGCGACGGCCATGGTGGGATAGACAAGGTTGGTTCTTCGTGGACCCTTCATGGGTGGAGCCCTCCGCGGACTCGCGGAGCCGTTACCCTTCGTGGGTTGAAGTCTCCATCAACGTGGATGTACGATAGCACCACCTATCGAAACCATGACAAAAACATCCATGTCTCCTATTGCGTTTGCACTCTCCAAACCCTTCCCTTTACATTCTTGCAAGTTGCATGCTTTACTTTTCGCTGCTCATATACTCTTTGCATGCTTGCTTGAATTGTGTTAAGATTGCTTGACTTGTGAAAAGTTGCTAACATCTGCCAAGAACTAAAATTGGGAAAAGGATAGATTTTTATTTGGTCAAGTAGTCTAATCTCCCCCCTCTAGACATACTTTCGATCCTACATCCACCCATCGTCCATGAGGGTGGGGGGCACACCCTACCCCCCTGGGCGCGCCCCCTGCCTCGTGGGCCCCCTGGCAGGCTTCCGGTGACCATCTTCTGCTATATGAAGTATTTTACCCTGGAAAAAATTATAAGCAAGCTTCGGGACGAAACACTGCCGCCACGAGGAGGAACCTTTGCGGAACCAATCTAGGGCTCCGGCGGAGCTGTTCTGCCGGGGAAACTTCCCTCCGAAAGGGGAAAATTATCACCATCGTCATCACCATCGATCCTCTCACCGGGAGGGGGTCAATCTCCATCAAAATCTTCACCAACACCATCTCCTCTCAAACCCTAGTTCATCTCTTGTATCCAATCTTTGTCCCAAAACCTTAGATTGGTACCTGTGGGTTACTAGTAGTGTTGATTACTCCTTGTACTTGATGCTAGTTGGTTTATTCGATGGAAGATCATATGTTCAGATCCTATATGCATCTTAATACCCCTCTGATTATGAACATGAATATGATTTGTGAGTAGTTACGTTTGTTCCTGAGGACATGGGAGAAGTTTTGCTATAAGTAGTCATGTGAATTTGGTATTCGTTCGATATTTTGATGAGATGTATGTTGTCTCTCCTCTAGTGGTGTTCTGTGAACGTCGACTACATGAAACTTCACCATTATTTGGGCCTAGAGGAAGGCATTGGGAATTATTAAGTAAATGATGGGTTGCTAGAGTGACAGAAGCATAAACCCTAGTTTATGCGTTGCTTCGTAAGGGGCTGATTTGGATCCATATGTTTCATGCTATGATTAGGTTTACCTTAATAATTCTTTTGTAGTTGCGGATGCTTGCAATAGGGATTAATCATAAGTGGGATGCTTATCCAAGAAAGGGCGGTACCCAAGCACCGGTCCACCCACATATCAAATTATCAAAGTAACGAACGTGAATCATATGAGCATGATGAAAACTAGCTTGACGATAATTCCCATGTGTCCTCGGGAGCACTTTTCTCTCTATAAGAACTTGTCCAGGCTTGTCCTTTGCTACAAAAAGGATTGTGCCATCTTGATGTACCTTATTTACTTTTGTTACTTGTTACCCGTTACTAATTACCTTATCACAAAACTATCTGTAACCGATAATTTCAATGCTTGCAGAGAATACCTTATTGAAAACCGCTTGTCATTTCCTTCTGCTCCTTGTTGGGTTCGACACTCTTACTTATCGAAAGGACTATGATTGACCCCCTACACTTTTGGGTCATCAAGACTCTTTTCTGGTGCCATTGCCGGGGAGTGAAGCACCTTTGGTAAGTGGAACTTGTGGGCGTTCTGGGAATGGGGGTCCCCAGATTTGCCTGCCTGCGGCCCACGGCATGGCTCCACCAGTGGCCTAGTACGGCCGGTCTTCGTCAACCAACACTCAAGACCCTCGTGAGGGGCCAAGCCTCGCGAGGCGGATGGCACAAGGCCTCCTCAGGAGCGGCCTCACCAGGCAGGCTCGCGAAGGGGCGGAGAGATCAAGGCAAGGGGTACCTCGTGAGGTTCCAGTGATGCAAGCCATGACGACCAAGGCCAGGCGGGCGCCAGCGTGCGCAGTGTCCTCGTTTCCCCTTTGGTGCTAAGGGAGAAAAAGTGTAGGTGCAGAGTACTGAGGCATTAGGCAAAGGTTTCCATATCAGTGCAACAAGACCAAGACCAGCACGACGACAGGATGGAGGTCATCGTGGAGCCCAAGACGGCGTCACCACTAGCGCCTTTGACAGGCGAAGACCACCTTTAGTCGGGATAGCTTGTACTAGCTGTCACCTTTCAAATTGGCCGTTGTTGGATCCCTTCCCTCTCAATATTTGGGGAGAGGACCCGGGCCTCTATAAATAGGACTAGCCACCACAGTAGAAAGGGGACCGAAACCAGAACAAGGAGAACACCACACCAGCTCAAGAACTCCTCACCTCCCGAGGCTTGTTCATCCTTTTTACTAGTTCATCCATAGCCTCTCGAGGCAATCCATCACCACACTGGAGTAGGGTATTACACCACAACCGTGGCCCGAACCAGTATAAATCTTGTGTCTCTTGTGTTGTGAGTTCATCGAGCTAAGCTTAGAGATCGCGGCGAGGCTGAGGGCGAGATTCGGTAGGGGGAAACCTTCGTGCACACCCTAGTGTTCGAACCTCAAGGGTTTTTCCGGAACCCTAAATCCGACATTTGGCATGCCAGGTAGGGGTGCGCCGGAGCTTTTCCTTCCGTCGGCCCGCACTCCGCCAACACCGCGCTTCGCCCTCATGGCGGACATCGCGCCTCCGGCCCCGGCGACCGGTGCTAGTGCCGGGGCCAGGGGGCTCCGAGCCTTGGCCCCCGCCTTACAACGGGTGAAGTGGCCGCCCAATTTCAAGCCAGAGATGCCGCCGCGCTACGACGTCACGACGGACCCAGTGGTTTTCCTGCTGGCGTACGAGGAGGCCGTCCTCAAGGCCGGAGGCGACGACAAGGTCATGGCCAACTGGCTTCCCATGGCCCTTACTAGCGTCCCACGCGCCTGGCTGCTCAACCTTCCTGGGTCCATGGTGGCATCTTGGGAGGAGCTGCGCAGTCTCTTTGCTGTGTGCTTCGTGGCTCCGGCGCCCCACGTGGTCGCGGCCCTCCTCGGCGGCTCACAAGCGCCACCCTCAGACCGCCACACCAAGCCGTTCTTTCGCCAGATCAGCACCGTCCTGACGCGACAAGGAGCTCCCCCGGGTTGGGTGGCGCCCAAGGAAAGCCTCGCGAGGAAAGCCTCGTGAGGACCACGACGACGACAGCAAGGGATCAAGCTCAGCAGGACGATGCCCCCGGGGATGAAGAGGCCCCACCAAGCGACCAGACACTGGGGGCTCCATTATCTCAGGAGGTGCCTCAACCTCCGGAAGACGTAGGCCACGTCAGTGCCCCCACCCTCGTCGAGCATCTGGTGTACTTCGTCAGCACGGTGTTGTGGGATGCAAGAGCATGGTACCCCATGCCCCAGAAGCTCTTACCCGCGCTCTTGGTGGCCTCGCGCAAGCTGCGACACTACTTTCAAGGTCACCTCATCAAGGTCGTCTCGGCCTACCCGTTGGAAAGGGTACTCAGGAGCCCCAACTCCATCGGGAGAGTCGCCGAATGGAACATCAAGCTGCAGGCGTTTCAGTTGGAGTTCAGCACAACCAGGGTCATCAAGGGAGCCGCACTTGCTGATTTCATGGCTAAGTGGACAGACGCACCAGAGCTCAAGGTGGGCGAGGATCGGTCTCTCTCCCCAGGAAGTGAGGCACCAGATGGCTGGGTCATGTATTTCGATGGTGCCTTCTCGCGGTAGGGAGCGGGGGCTGGTGCAGTGCTTATATTACCCACTCAGGACAAGCTCTACTATGCTGTACAGCTCTGTTTCCAGCAGGGCGAGAAGGTCTCCAACAACATAGCAGAATACGAGGGCCTCATAGCAGGCCCGAAAGCTGCAGCAGTACTGGGAGTGAAGCGCCTCATCATCACGGGTGATTCACAACTCCTCGTCAACTTCTCCAACAAGGTGTACGAGCCAAAGGACGAGCACATGGAAGCATATCTCGCGGAAGTACGTAAGATGGAGAAGCAGTTCTGGAGGCTGGAGTTGCAGCATGTGCCCCGCGGCACCAACCAAGAGGCTGATGACATCGCTAGGAGGGCGTCCAAATGGCTGCCCCAAGAGCCTGGCGTTTTCGAGGAATGACTCTTCAAGCCATCGGCGGCACCACCACTTTCAAGAATGGCACAACCTCGGGAAGAACTCCCTCAGCCACTTGCCACAGGAGCCCCGACCTATGGCCCGACTTCGGGAGCGCGCCTACTCTTGGCATTTGAGCCTCAGGAGGGATGCTAGACCAAGGAATTTAAGGAATACCTGACGCAAGGGACGCTGCCGGAGAAAGTGGAGGACGCGGAGCGCGTGGCCCAGCAGGACACGACCTACTGCATCCAAGACAGTGAGTTATACTGGAAGCGGCTGAATGACGTTTCCCTATGTTACATCTCTAGGGAACAGGGGAAAGAGCTGCTGGCCGACATACATGGTGGAGATTGCGGACACCACTCATCATCGCGGACCCTCGTCGGCAAGGCATTTCACAGCGGATTATATTGTCCTACGACACTCAACGACGCGACCGAGCTGGTGAAGTCTTGCGAGGCCTGCCAATTCCACGCTAAGAAGATCCATTAGCTAGCTCAGGGCCTACAGACCATCCCGCTCTCGTGGCTGTTCGCAGTCTGGGGGCTGGATATCTTGGGCCCATTCCCTCGAGCGCCTAGGGGCTACCGCTACCTCTACGTCGCCATCAACAAGTTCACCAAGTGGGCGGAGGTGGACGCCGTCCGCACCATCCCAGCCGGCTCCACGGTCAAGTTCATCAAGGGCCTCGTGAGCCGGTTTGGGGTCCCTAACCGCATCATCACCGACAACGGTTCACAGTTCACTAGCAATCTCTTCAAGACGTATTGTGCTAACCTTGGAACGCAGATCTGCTACGCTTTGGTGGCGCACCCCCGGAGCAACGGCCAGGCCGAATGCGTCAACAAGAGGTCCTGAGGGGTCTCAACACCAGGACCTTCAAGAAGAAGCTGGAGGCTTGCGGCAGGGGTTGGCACGACGAGCTACAGTCCGTGCTGTGGTCCATCCGCACCACCACCACCAAGCCAACGGGCGAGACCCCTGTTCTTCCTCATCTACGGAGCAGAAGAGGTTCTCCCTCACGATGTTAGGCGTCGCTCCTCGTGGGTCCTGGCGTTTGATGAGGCGCGACAGGATGCCATGCGGGGGATGGACCTCGTGCTGGGGGAGGAACGCCACCGTGAAGCCATGCTACGGGTGGCAAGATACCAGCAGGCGCTGTGGCGGTATCACTTCCGCAGCGTCCGCCCCAGGACGCTCGAAGTGGGTGACCTCGTCCTGAGGCGTGTGCTCTCCAGGGAAGGGCTGCATAAGCTCTCACCCATGTGGGAGGGCCCGTTCAAGGTCGTCCATGTCTCCAGGCCTGGCGCCGCGCGCCTGGAGACCTAGGACGGGGTACCCATCCCGAACGCCTAGAACATCCAGCACCTCCGGAAGTTCTACCCCTGAAGAAAGGCCCAGTGCCTCTAAAGAAGGCCCAATGCCTGTGAAGCTCGCCACCCGTGACACTCTCACGTAATAAATGAGTGGGGCTGTACATGCCTCGGAGTCTCAGGAGTGCCGCCCTTGGGCCTCGGGGGCTCCCTCCCACGCCCAGTGGTAGCACTTAGCTCCGCGCTGGTGAGAAGACTTGAAGACTAGACTAGGTGCCGGACACAACTTTTCATTTGCTTTCTGCAGTTGGCTCGCCCTTCCTTGGTTGAACTTTGATTGAAGTTGCTTTTGGTGTTCTTTGCCGGTTCTGTTCCATCGCCTTCTGCCTCTGTTTTCTATCTTCAGCTCTTTGTCTGAGTTGCTCTCTCCCGCAAGCCTCACGAGGGGGCTGTATGGGTGCCCTCGGGTGCCCTCGTGAGCTCTTTTTCTTCTGATTTTCGCGAGGCACTCTCGTTCAAATTCGCAGCGGGAGCACCCCTCTTAGTCCGTGCCCCTCGGTACCGCGACACGAAGCGCTGGGCCACGGTCGGCAGCCCTTGCGACCAGGGTTCGGAAAGTAATAGTCTCTCAACAAGTTTTTTGCAGCTCCTAAGGCGCCCGAGAAGGCCTGAAGCGGGCACCTCATGAGGCAGAAACTACTTGAAACGTGCCAAGCTAAGTTGTTCCTACACGCTGATGTACAACAACGATGCCATAATACAGCACAGGAACAATAAATGCAGCATGTTAACTAGGAAATCATAGTTTGTTGCACACACCCACGATTCTCCATACTTGTCTCTCTCAATGCAGGAAGGAAGGAAAACAAAACAAAAGCAGCATGTGCCTTGCAGCAGTTCGCGAGGAGGGATCCATGGCGACCTCCTGAGCTCAGCCAGACCCCACCTCGCGCTTCACCCAAGCACGACAACGGGACGACCTGCTGCCGCCCTCAAGGCAGGCATGACGGCGTGGCGGTTGATCATATCTGCAGTTGGAGGAGCTGTCACCGGAGGAAGAGCCGCCATAGCTTGACGAGCCGCGGTCACCGCAGGGAGCAAGTTCGCCTTCACCCTCATCACGACCGTCACCAAGACCGAGCACCTCGTCGCCGTTGTTGTCTTCAGGGCAACACCCAACGCGGCGGCCATCTTCTCCGAACACCCTCATGTAGAGGGGCGCGTTGCCATCGTACCTGAAGTGGAGGGTGCACCGCCTGCCCAGACTGCGCGCGTGGGAAAATGTCTGCCAGCCTCGGGCCAATGCTGCGTTGCTGGTGATGGAGACCTCCACCGCGACCCAGGAGGCCCTACTGCACCAGCCGTCCGCTTGCAACCAGAGCCCGCCTGGGCCAGCGGCCGGTAGCTCGCCGACGAAGGAGCACAGGAGCTGAAGCTAGTTGCCAACCGGGTTTTCTGACAACACGACAAATTTCGGCAGCACCTCCGCCGAGTGGAAGTGCGACCGGGGAGGCCGTGTGGCCACAACATGCCTTCCTCCACCAACCGGGCTGCCTCAACATGGGCGGCCCCCACCATGTGAAGGGCCACCGCCGCGGCCGCGGGGAGCCACGGTGGGGGTCGTGGAGTGCTTGCGAGGGCGACCGCATCCACGCTTGGGCGAAGGAGAGCCAGGCCCTTCCTGGCGAGCCTTCCCCTTCTCCGTGGCCGAAAACCTCTTCGCATGCACCATGGGGGACGCTACAAGCAACATAGCAAGGGAGGAGAAGCGAGTGGAATGGGAAGAGATGGGCGATAGGGGCTCTCACCTCTACTCATTTATATTCCAAGGGAGGCCAACCATCGACCTCCATGGTTGTAGGTAATGATAACCCTTTTTGCATGCAGCAGGGATTCGTCAAGTCGGGCGGTTGCCGAGGCAGCATGGGGAAGCAGAGACACCCACGTCCAATTAGTCGCCACGCGTCGACCAAGGCCGCAGGCTGTTGGGGCCCGCGGCACTCCGCACTTGCCCTTTGGGTTTGCCGCTAAGCCAAGTCCAAGCGTGCCTTGGGCCCAGGGGCTACTGTCGGTGTTCTGGGAACGGGGGTCCCCAGACTTGCCTGCCTGCGGCCCACGGCGTGGCTCCACCAGTGGCACAGTACGGCCCGTCTTCGTCAACCAACACTCAAGACCCTCGCGAGGGGCCAAGCCTCGCGAGGCGGACGACACAAGGCCTCCTCAGGAGCGGCCTCACCAGGCAGGCTCGCGAAGGGGCAGAGAGATCAAGGCAAGGGGTACCTCGTGAGGTTCCCGTGACGCAAGCCATGACAACCAAGGCCAGGCGGGCACCAGCGCGCACAGTGTCCTCGTTTCCCCTTTCATGCTAAGGGGGAAAGCACAGGCGCAGAGTACCGAGGCATCAGGCAAAGGTTGCCATATCGGTGCAATAAGATTAAGACCAGCAGGACGGCAGGACGGAGGTCATCATGGAGCCCAAGACAACGTCACCACCAGCATCTTTGATTGGCGAAGACCGCCTTTAGTCAGGATAGCTTGTACTAGCTGTCCCCTTTAAAATTGGCCGTTGTTGGATCCCTTCCCGCTCAATATTTGGGGAGAGGACCAGAGCCTCTATAAATAGGACTAGCCACCACAGTAGAAAGGGGACCGAAACCAGAACAAGGAGAACACCACACTATCTCAAGAAATCCTCACCTCCTGAGGCCTGTTCATTCTTTGTACTAGTTCATCCATAGCCCATCGAGGCAATCCACCACCACACTGGAGTAGGGTATTACACCACAACGGTGGCCCGAACCATTATAAATCTTGTGTCTCTTGTGTTGTGAGTTCATCGAGCTAAGCTTAGAGATCGCGACGAGGCTGAGGGCGAGATTCCGTAGGGGGAAACCTTTGTGCGCACCCCAGTGTTCGAACCTCAAGGGTTTTACTGGAACCCGAAATCCGACAGAACTTGGAAAGGAATAATTTATATAGTGTGCTGAAATTTACTATCACTTGTTCCTATGGAACATAATCCTTTGAGGGGCTTGTTCGGTGTATCTTCACCCCGACCAGTAGAGCAAAGAGTTGCTCCTCAACCTACTAAACCCACTGAAAATGTTTACTTTGAAATTCCTTCAGGTATGATAGAGAAACTTCTAGCTAATCCCTTTACAGGAGATGGAACATTGCATCCCGATTTACACCTAATCTATGTGGATGAAGTTTGTGGATTATTTAAGCTTGCAGGTATGTCCGATGATGTTGTCAAGAAGGTCTTCTCTTTATCTTTCAAGGGAGAGGCATTGACGTGGTATAGGCTATGTGATGATATGGGATCATGGAACTACAACCGATTGAAATTGGAATCTCACCAGAAGTTTTATCCTATGCATCTTGTTCATCGTGATCGTGATTATATATATAGTTTTTGGCCTCAAGAAGGAGAAAGCATCGCTCAAGCTTGGGGGAGGCTTAAGTCAATGTTATATTCATGCCCCAATCACGAGCTCTCAAGAGAAATGATTATTCAAAATTTTTATGCTCGGCTTTCTCTCAACAAGTGCTCCATGCTCAATAATTCTTGTACCGATTCTTTTATGATGAAGACTATTGAATTCAGATGGGATTTATTGGAAAGAATTAAATGCAACTCTGAAGAATGGGATCTCGACGAAGGTAAGGAGTCAGGTATGACACCTAAGTTTGATTGTGTCAAATCTTTTATGTATACCGATGTTTTTCGTGAATTTAGCACTAAATATGGACTTGACTCTGAGATAGTAGCTTCTTTCTGTGAATCATTTACTACTCATGTTGACCTCCCTAAGGAGAAGTGGTTTAAATATAATCCTCCCACTAAAGTAAAATTAGTTGCACCTATTACAGTTGAAGAAAATACTATCACTTATAATGATCCTGTTGTTCCTACTACCTATATTGAGAAACAACCTTTCTCTGCTAGGATAAAGGATCATGCTAAAGCTTCAACTGTTGTTCGTAAGAGTAATACTAGAACACCTACACCACCTGAGAAAATTAAAGTTGAGCCTAGTATTGCTATGGTTAAAGATCTCTTGGCTGATAATATTGATGGGCATGTTATTTACTTCTGTGATGAAGCTGCTAGAATTGCTAGACCAGATACTAAGAATAAACATAGACCTGTTGTAGGCATGCCTGTTATTTCTGTTAAAATAGGAGATCATTGTTATCATGGCTTATGTGATATGGGTGCTAGTGCTAGTGCAATACCCCATTACTTATACAAAGAAATTATGCATGATATTGCACCTGTTGAGATAGAAGAAATTGATGTTACAATTAAGCTTGCAAATAGAGGTACTATTTCACCAGTTGGGATTGTTAGAGATGTTGAAGTCTTGTGTGGGAAGGTTAAATACCCTGCTGATTTTCTCGTTCTCGGTTCCCCACAAGATAGCTTTTGTCCCATCATATTTGGTAGACCCTTCTTGAATACTGTTAATGCTAAGATAGACTGCGAAAAGGATGTTGTTACTATTGGTTTGGGAGATATGTCTCATGAGTTTAATTTTGCTAAGTTTCGTAGACAACCCCATGATAAAGAATTGCCTAGTAAGGATGAAATTATTGGTCTTGCTTCTATTGCCATGCCTCCTAATGATCCTTTAGAACAATATCTACTAGACCATGTAACTGATATGTTTATGAATTTAAGAAGGGAGATAGATGAAGTATTCTTTAAATAGGGACCTATTTTGAAACACAACTTGCCTGTTGAAATTCTAGGGGATCCTCCACCACTCAAGGGTGATCCTGTGTTTGAGCTTAAACCACTACCTGATACTCTTAAATATGCTTATCTTGATGAGAAGAAGATATATCCTATTATTATTAGTGCTAACCTTTAAGAGCAGGAAGAGGAGAGATTATTGAAAACTCTGAAGAAGCACCGTGCTGCTATTGGATATACTCTTGATGATCTTAAGGGCATTAGTCCCACTTTATGTCAACACAAAATAAAATTGGAGAAAGACGGCAAACCAGTTATTGATCACCAACGACGGTTAAATCCTAAGATGAAGAAGTGGTAAGAAAGGAAATACTAAAGCTCCTGGAGGCAGGTATAATCTATCCCGTTGCTGATAGTCAGTGGGTAAGTCCTGTCCATTGTGTCCCTAAGAAGGGAGGTACTACTGTCGTTCCTAATGATAAAGATGAATTGATCCCGCAAAGAATTTTTACAGGTTATAGGATGGTAATTGATTTCCGCAAATTAAATAAAGCTACTAAAAAGGATCATTACCCTCTGCCTTTTATTGATCAAATGCTAGAAAGATTATCTAAACATACGCATTTTTGCTTTCTAGATGGTTACTCTGGTTTCTCTCAAATACCCGTGTCAGCAGAGGATCGAGAAAAGACTACTTTTACTTGCCCTTTTGGTACTTTTGCTTATAGACGTATGCCTTTTGGTTTATGTAATGCACCTGCTACCTTTCAACGATGCATGATGGCTATATTCTCCGACTTTTGTGAAAAGATTGTTGAGGTTTTCATGGATGATTTCTCTGTTTATGGATCTTCTTTTGATGATTGCTTGAGCAACCTTGATCGAGTTTTGTAGAGATGTGAAGATACTAGTCTTGTCTTGAATTGGGAGAAGTGCCACTTTATGGTTAATGAAGGTATTGTCTTGGGGCATAAAATTTCTGAAAGAGGTATTGAAGTTGATAAAGCCAAAGTTGATGCTATTGAAAAGATGTCGTGTCCTAAGGACATTAAAGGTATAAGAAGTTTCCTTGCTCATGCCAGTTTTTATAGGAGGTTCATTAAGGACTTCTCTGAAATTTCTAGGCCTCTGACTAATCTCTTACAAAAAGATATTACTTTTGCCTTCGATGATGATTGTGTAGAAGCATTGAAATACTTAAGAAAGCTTTGATTTCTGCACCTATCGTTCGCCACCTGATTGGAATTTACCCTTTGAAATTATGTGTGATGCTAGTGATTATGCCATAGGTGTTGTTCTAGGACAAAAGTTGATAAGAAATTGAATGTTATTCAATATGCTAGTAAAACTCTAGACAGTGCCCAGAGAAATTATGCTACCACTGAAAAAGATTTTTTAGCAGTTGTATTTGCTTGTGATAAGTTCAGACCTTATATTGTTCATTCTAAAGTAACTGCTCACACTGATCATGCTGCTATTAAATATCTTATGGAAAATAAAGATGCTAAACCTAGACTTATTAGATGGGTTCTCTTGCTACAAGAATTTGATTTGCATATTATTGATAGAAAGGGAGCTGAGAACCCCGTTGCAGACAACTTGTCTAGGTTAGAAAATGTTCTTGATGACCCACTACCTATTGATGATAGCTTCCCTGATGAACAATTAGCTGTCATAAATGCTTCTCGTACTGCTCCATGGTATGCTGATTATGCTAATTACATTGTTGCTAAATTCATACCACTTAGTTTCACATACCAGCAAAAGAAAAAGTGCTTCTATGATTTAAGACATTACTTCTGGGATGACCCACACCTTTATAAATAAGGAGTAGATGGTGTTATTAGATGTTGTGTACCTGAGCATGAATAGGAACAAATCCTATGCAAGTGTCACTCTGAGGCATATGGAGGACACCACACTGGAGATAGAACTGCACATAAGGTATTGCAATCCAGTTTTTATTGGCCTACTCTCTTCAAAGATGCCCGTAAGTTTGTCTTGTCTTGTGATGAATGTCAAAGAATTGGTAATCTTAGTAGACGTCAAGAAATGCCTATGAATTATTCTCTTGTTATTGAGCCATTTGATGTTTGGGGCTTTGATTATATGGGACCGTTCCCTTCCTCTAATGGGTATACACATATTTCAGTTGCTGTTGATTACGTTACTAAGTGGGTAGAAGCTATTCCAACTAGTGGTGCTGATCATAACACCTCTATTAAGATGCTTAAAGAAGTTACTTTTCCGAGGTTTGGACTCCCTAGATACCTAATGACTGATGGTGGTTCACATTTTATTCATGGTGCTTTTCGTAAAATGCTTGCTAAGTATGATGTTAATCATAGAATTGCATCCCCATATCACCCATAGTCTAGTGGCCAAGTAGAAGTGAGGAATAGATAGCTCAAATTGATTTTGCAAAAGACTGTTAATAGATCTAAAAAGAATTGGTCCAAGAAACTTGTTGATGCATTATGGGCCTATAGAACTGCATATAAAAATCCTATGGGTATGTCTCCATATAAAATGGTCTATGGAAAAGCATGTCACTTACCTCTCGAACTAGAACATAAGGCATATTGGGCCATTAAAGAGCTCAATTATGATTTCAAGCTCGCCTGTGAGAATAGCTTATTTGACATTAGCTCACTTGATGAATGGAGAACTCAAGCCTATGAGAATGCCAAGCTGTTCAAAGAAAAAGTTAAAACATGGCATGACAAAAGGATACAAAAGCGTGAGTTTAATGTAGGTGATTATGTGTTGCTTTTCAACTCTCGTTTAAGATTTTTTGCAGGAAAACTCCTCTCTAAATGGGAAGGGCCTTACATTATCGAGAAGGTCTATCATTCCGGTGCCATAAAAATCAACAACTTCGAAGGCACAAGTCCGAAGGTGGTGAACGGTCAAAGAATCAAACATTATATCTCAGGTGATCCTACAAACGTTGAAACTAATGTTATTGAAACCATAACCCCGGAGGAATACATAAGGGACACCTTCCAGAATGTTTCATACTCCGAAAAGGAACAGGTACGTGGTACGGTAAGTAAACCGACTCCAAAATAGTTCTAATAGTAATTTTTCTTCGTTTTGTAATATTTAAAAAATAGGAAAATAAGAAGTAGTCCGGGAAGGACATGAGGCGTCCACGAGGGTGGAGGGCACGCCCCCTGCCTCGTGGGCATCTCGTGTGCTCTCCGGACTCTGTTTTCTTGCACGCCACTTCTTTTGGCCGGTAAAAATTTATTATATAATCTCCCAAAGGTTTTGACCACCGTATCACACAAATATCCTCTGTCTTTGTTTCGAGCTGTTTTTCTGACAGATCTAGAGCACCATGACGTCTTCAAGCGCCCCCAAGGACAAGATTTTCGAGAAGGTCATCAACCCCTACCTCGCGGAGGTGTTGCATCACCCTCAAACCATTGAGATGCGTGAGGGGGTGCTGCACATCCGTGATGTTGAGGGACCAAGGAGGACCGGAAGCGTGGAGACAAGACTCAAAGCAATGGAACAACAAGTTTTCAAGTGCCAAGGGATGCTAGAATGTGGACTCAACGCCAATCAGATGATGATCGCGGAATTGACCAACAACCACAAGCTGGATGCCAAGAACATTGGGGAGACCATCTTCAAGCTTCATGAGAAAATCGAGCACCTCCAAGCCCAGATCTATGACTTGCAAAACCAAAACTATGAGTATGAATATAGATTCAAGAGGATGAGTTTGGCTACAGATTTGAGGATCTTGGAGACTCGATCATCCTTCTATGATGGTGAGCCTATGCCTTGGAAGACGGACGACAAGCCTAATCAACAACTCCATCATCACCACTTCCGAAGAGGGAGACATAAACACATGGGTATGGGCACTCCCCTTGGCAACTGCCAAGCTTGGGGGAGGTGCCCCGGTATCGTATCACCATCACACTCCTATCTTTACCTTTTTACTTAGTTCGACCCTTTTGGTAATATCTAGATCTAGTAGAATAAAGTTTTAGTATGATTTAGTTTTGAGGTTTGCTTTATGATCCTTCTATGTAATCGAGTCCGTGAGCTATATATAGTAAAGATTAGTGTTGAGTCAAGGGCTTTGCTATCTTGCTATGATCTTGAGGGAATAAAAGAAAGAATAAAACGAAATAATGAGATCATATTGATCTTATGGAGAGTAATGACTTCACATAAAGAGTATGATGAATAAAAGTTGTTGAGAGTTGGCAAACATAGTTTTGGTCATCATTGCAATTAATAGCAAGTAATAAAGAAAGAGAGGTTTTCACATATAAATATACTATCTTGGACATCTTTTATTATTGTGAGCACTCATTAAAATATGACATGCTAAAGAGTTGATGTTGGACAAGGAAGACAACATAATGGGTTATGTTTTCTTATATCCGAAATAAAGTATATTGTCATGGATCATCCAACATGTTGAGCTTGCCTTTCCCTCTCATGCTAGCCAAATTCCTTGTACCAAGTAGAGATACTACTTGTGCCTCCAAATATCCTTAAACCCAGTTTTGCCATGAGAGTCCACCATATCTACCTATGGATTGAGTAAGATCCTTTAAGTAAGTTGTCATGTTGCATGCAATAAAAATTGCTTTCTAAATATGTATGACTTATTAGTGTGGAGAAAATAAGCTTTATTCGATCTTGTGATATGGAAGCAATAAAAGCGATGGACTGCATAATAAAGGTCTGTATCACAAGTGGCAATATAAAGTGACGTTCTTTTGCATTAAGATTTCGTGCATCCAACCATAAAAGCACATGACAACCTCCGCTTCCCTCTGCAAAGGGCCTATCTTTGACCTTCTACTAGAGTCATGGCGATCTTCACCTTTCCTTTTTATATTTATCCTTTGGCAAGGACCTTGTGTTGGAAAGATCCTGATATATATATATATATATATATATATATATATATATATATATATATATATATATATATATATCCAATTGGATGTAAGTTAGCATGAACTATTATTGTTGACATTACCCTTGAGGTAAAAGGTTGGGAGGCAACACTATAAGCCCATATCTTTCTCTGTGTCCGAATAAAACTCCATGCCCATAAGTATTGCGTGAGTGTTAGCAATTATGGAAGACTAAATGATAGTTGAGTATGTGGACTTGCTGAAAAGCTCTTATATTGACTCTTTCCTATGTTATGATAAATTGCAATTGCTTCAATGACCGAGATCATAGTTTGTTGGTTCTCAATGAAGTTTCTAATTCATACTTGACATTGTGGATAGATTGTTGCATGAGCATAAGAAATCATATGACAGAATATATTTATGTTGCTGTTATAAGAATGATCATGATGCCCTCATGTCCGTATTTTATTTTATTGACACCTCTATCTCTAAACATGTGGACATATTTTTCGATTTCGGCTTCCGCTTGAGGACAAGTGTGGTCTAAGCTTAGGGGAGTTGATACGTCCATTTTGCATCATGCTTTTATATCGACATTTATTGCATTATGGACTGTTATTACATGTTATGTCACAATACTTATGCCTATTCTCTCTTATTTTACAAGGTTTACATGAACAGGGAGAATGCTGACAGCTAGAATTCTGGGATGGAAAAGGAGCAAATATTAGAGACCTATTCTGCACAACTCCAAAAGTCCTGAAGCTCCACGAAAGTCATTTATGGAATTAATAAAAAATACTGAGCTGAAGAAATACCAGAGGGGGGCCACCCACCGTCCACGAGGGTGGGGGGCACACCCTACCCCCCTAGGCGCGCCCCCTGCCTCGTGGGCCCCCTAGCAGGCTTCCGGTGACCATCTTCTGCTATATGAAGTCTTTTACCCTGGAAAAATAATTATAAGTAAGCTTTCGAGACAAAACATCGCCGCCACGAGGCGGAACCTTGGCGGAACCAATCTAGGGCTCCAGCGGAGCTGTTCTGCCGGGGAAACTTCCCTCCAGGAGTGGGAAATCATCACCATCATCATCACCATCGATCCTCTCATCGGGAGGGGGTCAATCTCCATCAACATCTTTACCAGCACCATCTCCTCTCAAACCCTAGTTCATCTCTTGTATCCAATCTTTGTCCCAAAACCTCAGATTGGTACCTGTGGGTTACTAGTAGTGTTGATTACTCCTTGTAGTTGATGCTAGTTGGTTTATTCGATGGAAGATCATATGTTCAGATCCTATATGCATATTAATACCCCTCTGATTATGAACATGAATATGATTTGTGAGTAGTTACGTTTGTTCCTGAGGACATGGGAGAAGTCTTGCTATAAGTAGTCATGTGAATTTGGTATTCGTTTGATATTATGATGAGATGTATGTTGTCTCTCCTCTAGTGGTGTTATGTGAACATCGACTACCTGACACTTCACCATTATTTGGGCCTAGAGGAAGGCATTGGGAAGTAATAAGTATATGATGGGTTGCTAGAGTGAGAGAAGCTTAAACCCTAGTTTATGCGTTGCTTCGTAAGGGGCTGATTTGGATCCATATGTTTCATGCTATGGTTAGGTTTACCTTAATACTTCTTTTGTAGTTGCAGATGCTTGCAATAGGTGTTAATCATAAGTGGGATGCTTGTCCAAGAAAGGGCAGTACCCAAGCACCGATCCACCCACATATTAAATTATCAAAGTAATGAATGCGAATCATATGAGCATGATGAAAACTAGCTTGATGATAATTCCCATGTGTCCTCGGGAGCGTTTTTCTCTATTAAGAACTTGTCCAGGCTTGTCCTTTGCTACAAAAAGGATTGGGCCATATTGCTGCACCTTATTTACTTTTGTTACTTGTTACCCGTTACGAATTACCTTATCACAAAACTATCTGTTACCGATAATTTCAGTGCTTGCAGAGAATACCTTACTGAAAACTGCTTGTCATTTCCTTCTGCTCCACGTTGGGTTCGACACTCTTACTTATCGAAAGGACTACGATAGATCCCCTACACTTGTGGGTCATCATTGAGGAGCGTGACATTGCAGCGGCTCGTTCGGCGATTTACCAACGAGATTTACACCGTTATCATAGCCGCCAGGTTAAGACCAGAACCTTTCAAGAAGGTGACTTGGTGCTCTGGCTTATCCAGGATCAGACTGATATGCACAAGCTATCCCCACCTTGGGAAGGACCCTTTGTGGTCAGCAAGAATTTGAACAATGGGTCATACTACCTTATCGATATTCGAGACCACAAGGACTCACGTCAGTCGGAGGAGGAGACCCGCCGACCATGGAATATTGCTCATCTTCGGCCTTACTACACTTGAGCCACCGGCTCTTATGATGTACATATTTTGACAATGTATACATTATGATGATTATAATAAAGCCGGCATCCCTTCTTAAAGCAGGGCCTCTATTGTTTCATCTCCAAGAATAATGTGTCTTTTTCATCATAATTTCAATGGTCATTTGGGGGCTTCCTGATCGTAGTTGAATCATAGCTGTGAATATCCCTCTTGATCAGTGCAATGCCAAAACTTATGGTCATTTGGGGGCTTCCTAATCATATTCGAATCATAGCTGTGAATATCCCTCTTGATCGGCGCAATGCCAAAACTTATGGTCACTTGGGGGCTTCCTGATCGTATTCGAATCATAGCTGTGAATATCCCTCTTGATCGGCGCAATGCCACAAACCACTTGGGGGCTTCCTGCTCGTATTCGAAGCATAGCCGTGAAATAACCCTTTTGGTCTTGATCGTATTTGAAGCATAAACCGTGAAATAACCCTTTTGGTCTTGCTCGTATTCGAAGCATAAACCGTGAACTAACCCGTTTGGTCTTGCTCGTATTTGAAGCATAGCCATAAACTAACCCCTTTGGTTCTGCTCGTATTCGAAGCATAGCTGTGAACTAACCCTTTTTGGTCCGGTTCATACGCCATGATTACAAAGCACGTGGGGGCTTCCTGTTCAAACATAGGTGTATTCACCAAAGAGAACATATCGTTTCTACCTTTGTGAGCTGGCTTTGGACGTCAAGTCACCAGTATATAATGATTTTATGTGCTATGTTCTAAGCTTTGGGATATTACCCCTTGCTGCAGGTGGCGTGATAAGCCAGTGGAGCAAATCATTTGAACATGGCATTCTGTTCTCACACTTTGGGTTGTAACCCTTACTGCATTGGTATCATAAGCCGGAAGCACGATTCAGTATCACAGGTATGATATTTTTTATAATTATACATGATTATGTTTAACACGACCCTGGTCATGAACTATTTTAGTCACTAGTGGCTTTATATGGGTGTTATGACCCACCCTGCGGTAAACCGCCAGGGCTCTTGTGATCTACTTGTGTGCAGGATAAGACTAAATTTCATCTGCATAAATCAACGTCACCATAAGTGTAAATGGATAATTATCAAGTGGCGGCTCAAACAGCGTTGGGAAAAGCATAAACGTGCACGATGGCACGACAGAGCAAAGTTTTTACTAGCCTATTACATGACTCAAGGAGCCAAAATGATTAAGTGTTCTTAGAAGATCAAATATATGAACCGCCCACCGGATCAATCTTCTTGGCCCTGATGGCTTGAAGCTTCTGGATCATCCTTCTCCGCTTCTTCGTCCTCCTCTGCTGCGTGGAAGTATGGTGATGACTAGTCAATGCCATTCAAGGCTTCATCATCAATAAGCTCGGACGGGTCAACTTCAGGAGCAAAAGTGTGCTTACGGATTGGGGGAATTAGATCCATCACTTTATAAGCCGACGTAGGCAGCTTCTCATTTTCCATGTCATAAGCCGGTTGATATCTTGAAAGATCTATCTCATTGGCAATCAGGCTGGCCAGGGGACGTATCTCCTTCATGCAGGCGGCAAAGTCTTTCTTATCAAAAGGAGTGCCATCTTCTTTCAAGCTTGGATACCCGGTAGATATATCGGCCGGGTCTAGCTCTGGTAGCCATGATTTGGCCCGGCTTAAGGCTATCATAGCACCGACTCTTGTAGATGATCGCTTCATCTCATTAAACCTCTCAGGCAGAACAAAAAGCTTCTTCAAGACATCAATCAAGAGATTAGGTGCTTGATTAGCCGGAGAAATTGTGGCCAGTGCGCGCTGGGTTCTAGTATATAGCTGTTCAACAAGTGTGTAAACAACCTTGAGCTTCACAAGCATCTCTTAGCTAATATTGCTGCTCCTCGGACCTGAATAATAATCATAGATTGGTTAGAGGCGGCTTATACAGTCAAGGAAGAGATTCAAATTTGATACTAGCAAGGCGACTCACCAAAGATAGCAGAAACCATCTGAGACACATAGTGTTTTAAGCCGGTAAGCTCAGTGGTCACCTCCTGAAGAGCCGCCTCCGCCTTCTCAGCCCGCTGTATCAAGGTAGGTTTTTCTTCAGCCCAGGTGTTTCTTTCAACCTCAAAGCTTGTCTTCAGTTTTTCCGTTTCAGCCACGCTAAATTGGAATTTTGAGTCGGCCTTCTGGATCTCAGATTCTTGCTGCTCCAGCCGAGTCTTCACGTCAGTCAATTCTGATTGATGTTGAGTAGTGGTGGCCTGTACATACACCGGTTCAAAATCATGCTCAGATTTGGATTACAGAAATGAAGTCTGAAGCCTTTTGCAAGCAACAACACTTAGCACTTGGGGGCTAATGCCTGCCAAAAAAATTATTCATACACCGGCTTATGTGAATAAGTCCCAAGCACTTTACAAACAAGATTACTTGTCACTTGGGGACTAATTCATATTGCTTGTCTTTTTACTATTTTATGATGACCCGTTTGTGCTGCAAATAGTCACAGCCGGTTCATGGAGGCTACACAAGTAAAATCTCATTTATATACAAGAATACAAAGGACCGGCTCATTCATGCTGATTAAACCGGCCCTTGGGGGCTATAGATGCAGTGCTAATCATTAAAGATCTGCTTTAACTCAGATGGTGTAAGCCGGATTTTGAAAGATTCTATCAAGTCTACAGCATATTCAATTCTATCATATACAATAGACTTGGGGGCTGACAGGATATGCATAACTCATTAAAGAAGGAGTTCATACCTCAAATTTTTGATGCATCTGCTTCACCATGTCAACTTCAAGATCGTGGCTGGTGTGCACTTGATTGAGATAGCCAGAATATACTTCACCAATGCTCAATTGAGAGTAGTTGGCAACATAAAATCTCACTTTTCGCTGTTCAATGTGTTCTTCCTTGGCGGACTGCTTGGACAAGACAGTAGGTCTCCCCGGCTCTCTAAAGCCGGTGCTGGTAATCACCACATCATCATCATGTGTCTCAGCCGTTTTTGGGCTTGAGGATTCAATATTCAGAGGATTGTTCTTCGTCTGGTCAATGGAAGGGTCAGGAATTTCTGGTGGAACATCAACAATAGGTTCTTCTTGCTATGGTGCGGAGGTGTCATATGCAGGAATCTATTGCTCCGGCTCATTGACTTTGGGGTCTTCAGCCGGCTTGGTCACCCTTGCCTTCTTGCTAGGCTTGGCCTTTCCACTACATGGGTCATGAGAGGTCAGTATAAATATAAAGGAGCATAAGAAGCAAATAATAAGTATTTGTAATTACCCAGGAGCAGTTTTGAAAGCCGGTAGCTGGGACTGTGATGAGTTGCCGGAAGAGGAGCGAGAAGTCTCCTAGTAATTTGAATCGGAAGAATCAAGTGGCTTGCAAATGAGACTCCCCAAAGGATAAAAAGAGTTTAAATTTGGGATGACCTTGTTTCGACATTTCCTTGGAGTGTTCGGTAAGCCGAAAGATAATTCTTCACCTCCGCTGGTCCGAGTCTGTCACCAGCTCCCGTGCTGCTGTTGCTTTAAAAGAAAGTGAGGATCTAGATGAGATAAGGGGTGTGAAAAGCTTACTTTCCGGGTTACTCTTCGAAGTTTCTGTCTTGGCAAAGGCTCGGAGTCGGAGGAAATGATAGTTACCTCTTCCTCGATTGCTTGATTGGCCCCCGTGTCATCCTGATGATAATCAATGTCAATAAGATGGTTGAAAAAGGAGCCAAGGGAATCAAGGGCTACCTCCAACTTAGAGCTGTCGTTCAACTCAAATAGCTCAGAAGTACTGTATTTCTTCTTATTTCTCTTGGCGGTTTTCTTGGCGGATTTCTTGGCAGCCCTGGCCTTTTTAGCAGCTTCATGGTCGTATTTCTTCTTCCAAAAATCATCTTCAGCCTGTGAAAGTCATCAAAGTTGAGTTAATAGAGTATTTGAAGGATACATGAAAAAGTAAGTAATTTAAAGACTCACATCTGGTGGCGGGTTAAGTGTGCAGAAAGGGTTTAGACCCACTTTGCTGCAGTCTTCCGGGTCTTCATTCAGAAGGCTCTTTGTCATTTCATTGATGGCAACATCAGTTAAGCGCACGGAGCTGTGGCGATGTGGATCCTTCTTACCACCCGTGTAAGTACACATTAAGCCGATTTGGCGACTCAATAGTATGATCCGCCAAGCAACCCAACATCGAACCAAGTCAATGCCAGTTAAATCGTTTCCCAGTAGAGCCTTGACCTTTGCAATGGTGGGGGCGAGTTTCTTACGTTTAGAAGTGGTCAACTTATCAGGAAGAGGATGTTTTGAGTCAATACACTGGGCACGATAGCCTGGCAGTGAGTTCTCGTCAGCCGGAGAGGTATCCTTGCAATAGAACCATGTCTGGTTCCAATCATTGGGATGACATGGCAAGCGAGCATAGGGGAAGATAGCATCTCTTCTTCGCTGAATTGAGATTCCGCCAAGTTCCAAGCTGGGTCCGTTTGAAAACTCGTTTTGGCGGTCCAGATAAAAATATTCCCTAAATAGTTCAACACTGGGCTCCTCTTGAAGGTATACTTCGCAGAAAACTTGAAAGTTGCAGATATTTGACACGGAATTGGGTCCGATGTCTTGAGGATGAAGCTCAAAGAAGTGTAGAACATCTTGGCAAAATTTAGAACCGGGCGGTGAGAAGCCCCGATTCATGTGGTCAGTAAAGACAATGACTTCATCATCCTTTGGCTGAGGTTTTTGTTCTTCTGGATCGGGGGCGCAATAATGCATGACAGTCTTTTCTGGTAAATAGCCGGTTTTCACAAAATCCTTAAGTGTGTCCTCAGTGACAATGGAGGGAACCCAGTTACATGAAGTGGAGGTCTTTGGCGGCATTATGAAGAAAAATACCTAAAAGAAAGAATAATTTGGCCGGTTTAAGCTGATTCATTAAGCTATTCAGAATGGTGGCTTAAAAGGGCCTAATGACATATGACTAGTTATAACTGGTGATGTAAGCCGCCATGACAATATTGACAGTTAAGATCTATCCAGAAGGAAAAATTTCGCTAAGTGAGGGACAAACAGATTCCACAGACTGAAGCTATAATTTCGGATCTGTGGCAGTTCAGAAAATGCAGTAAATTCTAAACCTAAAGCAGCAGTAGAAGAGTTTGTATGCTCCGATGAGATCTTCCATGAAGGAAAAAGTATGCTGATATTACAAACAAAGGCTAAACTGCTAGCGCACGAGTTCTACACTATATTCAGATCAGAAGGTACTAGGGTTGAAGAAGAAAGCAAGAACAACTATGGACACCGAAGAATAGGGCTAACCCTAATGCTGATCTGACACATAGGAGAAGAACACTGACAGATGCAGATGGACTACGGGGGAGCGCCGATGTTTTCTGGACTAGTCAGGTTGATGCAGCGGCCTGCGTTGGTGCAGTGGTCGAAGGACGGCGGTGGTGAAGCTCAAGGTGGCAGAAGAGTCGCGAGAGGAAGAAGAAGACAAGAAAGCAAGGGGGGAGAATGAAAAGAGGAGGTGTGACCCTATTTATAAGGAGAAAGGTAATAGGTGGGCGCGACAAACGAGGAGGCCAAAGAATGATTATCCAGCCGCTCGGATGCCTCGTTTTTCAGGATGGTTATTAAAGATAAGGATCTGTTAAAATATATTGGATATTCTATAAAACTAATGATAGGTGACGTCATGGCGAGTTATCACAATCACAGGAGATAACGTCATGGCGGGTTATGAGATCTCGCACAAATGAAGAAGGAAGGATTTTCTCTAAGTGTTGAAGATTAACATGAACAAGTTCAAATCAATCTGGGGCCTAATGTTGAGGATATGACTATTGGGTATGACCTGCCCAGTAGGGGCCGGGTTATACCTATGGAGGTTTATCAATATGAAGCCCATGAGGATATTGAGGATGGCGGTTTAGGAAGCAAGGGCCCAAGGCCCAAGGGTGACTTAAGACCCATAGGGGTAAACCGCCATATGTATGACTTATATTGTAAGGCAAGTGTATTCAGTCACCGAGCCAGACACATTGTCTATGAGCCAGCTGGGACTTAGTGAGCCGTTGGGCGTCAACCTGTGTATATAAAGGCAAGACCTGGCGGCGGTTCAGGGAAAGAAACAAGAGATCGAAAGCTAGGTCAAGCGTATTCGCTCCCTGGTTATCAAGACATAAGCAATACCACCTCAAGCTGGATTAGGCCTTTACCTTCACCGCAAGGGGCCGAACTAGTATAAACTCATGTGTCCTTTGTCCCGTTTTAACTCCTTTAAGCTAACGTAGTTGCGATGGCTCCACGACTAAGTCCTCACACTAGGACATCTGCCGTGACTAATCCACGATAGGTCGGCACATTGAAGTTGCTCTTAACCCCCCTCCCAACACCCGGGCGGATGCTCCGATCACTGATCCATAAAAAATATCCAACCCGGAAGATCGCCTCAAACTGATCTCAAACGACTAGCCTGACTAGCACCCCTCATATCCAGCCCAAATATAGTGCGGATATAGGGATGCCCGGGCGCGTCCGCCATGTTGGACCCGATAGACCTACCCATCACAAATTGCACCAAATTCATCCCCTCAACCTACTGGGTCTATTTGATCTCTCCTCTCTGCTTCCTCATCCATGTCAAACGTCTCGCAACTTCGCCATCACCCTTGTTTTGCAGCCCTTCCGAGCCTCAACACCACCAGCACCAGCACAACAGTCCTCTCTCTCGTGCTCGCCGCCACGGACATCGTCCCCGGCCCGGACGCCACCGCAGTATGTCCAGCAACTATCCGGCTCCCCCTTGCACTCTATGTGTTCGACAATTGTCCAACCCATTTTTTTTGTGATTTATGCTTATGGAAAGCGATGAATTCTGATGCGTCATTGTACGAGGAATATGGACCGACGGAGTTTGATAAAATGATTTAAGATGAGTTCTTTGATCCGTCGGATTCAGATGAAGATGTGTGTAAGTGCATCTAGTGCCACCCCTAGTTGGTTTTGGAGTATTGACGACAAAGTTGGTTGAGGGACTAATGCGTTTGCGAGAATTGCAGGATAACGCAGGTAGTGTCCCTAGTTTATTCGGTTTACCTACCGGAGATGACCCCTAAAAATGTATGAAGACAATGAAGACAATGGTGGTGTGTGAAGATTTTCACACTGAAGACTATGACATAAGAAGACATTGAGTGAAGACTATGGAGCGCGAAGACTGAGTTGTTTCGTTGTTTCCTTTTCTTCTTTGTTGAGTCATAGGAACCATCGTACTGTTAAGTGGGGTCCAAGTGAACAAAGTCAGAGTGACTGAAGTGATGCTCAACCCAAATCCTATGTCTTCGAGCGAAGACAATGAGAGCGAATCTTATCCAGAGCTGGATGAGTCAGCCTTGCTTGTAGCCCAAGTAAAGTTGCCGTGTGTGTTTGAAATCTGACGGTTGGAACACATGTTAGTTCCTTAGTGACCCAGGGTCATTTCAGACATATCAGGCCGGGTTGCCTTGTGGCTATAAATAGCCCACCCCCTACACCATAAATTGGTGGCTGCTCAGAGTTAGTTTACGACTTTTGTCGTTTTGAGAGCAACCCACCTCGAAGCCTTTGAAAGAGAAGTCCTTGCAAGGACAAAGCCCAAACACCCAGAGCCAAAGAGTGTTAGTCATCACTGAAGACTTTCGGTCTGTGTGAGTTGAAGACTTATTACACTTGAGGACTGTGTATCCTCCAGCCGATTAGGCGTCGCCATCCAAGAGTCATTGTGGATCACCGGTGAACAAAGTCTGTGAAGGTTCGGAAGTCTACCTTGAAGACTTACCAGAGTGATTGGGCGAGGACTGTGTGTCCTTAGCTCAAGGGGAATAAGGTGAAGACGCGGTCTTCTGAGTTGAATCTCAGCCTCCCTAACCAGACGTACAGTTGTCACAGCAACTGGAACTGGTCCAACAAATCCTGTGTCTTCATCAAGTGACTGGTTCTATCCCTTCCCTCCTTTACTTTGAGTTTGTCTTCGTGAAGTCATTGCTTATTTGTCTTATCTGTTTGACTTCATCGCTTGACTACTATCATTGATTGGCTTCATACTATCTTCCATCCTGATCCTTACTACCTAGCTGCTATTAGTCTTTGTACGTTCACATTATTGCATACTTGACTATGGCTTGCTTGTTGTAGTTTATCTTCCGCTGCATATCAATTAGGTCATTTCTATTGTTTGTCTTCGAAACTTCCAAGTTTTGAAGACTTTGTTAAAAATCACCTATTAACCCCCCCTCTAGTCGATAACTAGCACTTTCAATTGGTATCAGAGCAAGGTACTCCCTTGTTCTGTGTGATTCGGTTTAACCACCTAGAGTTTAGCTATGTCGACTGCAGGATTGAGGAATGTATCTTGTCCCACCTTTGACGGTCATGAGTATCCTCGGTGGAAAGCCATGATGAAGAAGTGACTCATGGATATGGATAGCGAACTGTGGACCGTCACTGAGATTGGTCTTACCGATCTATGCAAGATGGCGAAGGTTGATGACATTCGCAAGTACACTCTATTGAACCTCACAACAAAGGATGTCATCTGCTCCTGTCTCACTACTAGGAAAAGGGCTATAGATGGAATTGACACTAATGGCGCACCAGACATGCGGTGCGCCATTAGTATATACTAATGGCGCACCACCTACTGATGCGCCATTAGTGTTGAAACTACTAATGGCGCACCCTGCCCACGGTGCGCCATTAGTACCAATTTTTTTTGAACTAGTGCGCCTGTCCAAACATACTAATGGCGCATCCACTGGTGGTGCGCCATTACTAGTTGTAACTAGTAATGGCGCACCAGCCAGAAGGTGCGCCACTAATGTTATTTTTATTATTATTGTTTTTATTCCTTTTTTTGCAAAAGTACTAATGGCGCACTCGCACGCGGTGCGCCATTACTAGTTCAAACTAGTAATGGCGCACCGTGGCAGAGTGCGCCATTAGTGTGTTTTTTTTTGCAAAACTACTAATGGTGCACCACCAGGGGGTGCGCCATTAGTAACCTGGATTACTAATGGCGCATTTATTGCTGGTGCGCCATTAGTAAGTGGGCAGCAACAAGATATTTTGGACAGCCTCTCCTCCCACACTCACTTTCTCCCCACTTCATTCTCTCCACCGCCTCCTCCTTGTCTCGGGTGCCTCCTCTTTTTCACCTCATTTCCACCATAGATTCATTCAAATTAAGTGGTTAAGTTACCTTGTTTTGCTAGGTAAGTAAGGGGGGAAGCTATATTTATGTTGTTCTCCCTACAACAATGTGCACATGCACTTTTTATGGCCTAGCTAGATCTATGTATGTTCGTGGTGTTGCATATGTTTGTGGTGTTGCATATGTTTTTGTGTTTGGAGGTGTACCGGTATTTGAAATGTGATAGTTGCCAATATTTTGCCGGAATGTTGATTCATTTCCGTTTCGGCGAGAATTTTGGCATTAAGCATTCTTTTTGGTCCTATTTTTAGGGAAAGTCATGCCAAATTTTTTCTTGGTTCTAAAATATCGTTTTGCTCTACCCCGCAGGCGACCATGGTCCGCACGATGACCGAAGGCATCGTGAATAGGTTTTTGAGGTCCGCGAAGGCCGAGATGCTTCAAAAGAACGAGACAGAGATAAGATGTCCGTGTCGAAGATGCAAGCTGAATAGCCTTATTGCGGACCCGGATTCCGGGCAGGTGCCGGACCACCTGCTCTTGCGTGGTTTCATGGATGGCTATCGGTGGCAAGGTGATGAAGATGACTACGAAGTCGTCCATGGGGGCCGGGCAAG
>NC_041393.1:456681022-456685005 GCF_002162155.2 Triticum dicoccoides
GGGGGGGCGAGAAGACGAAGAATCCCCAGGAGATGATCACGACGGTGATGCTGTACACAGTCATCATGTAGAAGATGCAGGACATGATGATGATGCCGGCGGAGCAGACGACGCTGGACCATCGATGGGCTGGGTGCAGGACCCTCATATTCAAGAGCTGCTTCTCAAGCAGACGGATAATGCAAGAGCTGCCGCCCGAGAGAAAGCCAAGATGGATCAACTTGAGTTAGACGCGGTTACTCCATTGTATGAAGGATGCAGGCCCGAGGATACCCGCCTGAAAGTAATGCTCATGGCTCTGGAGATGAAGGTAAAACACAAAATGACCGACGCATGCTTCGACGAGAACATGTCATTCTGGCACGAACGTCTTCCCAAGGGGAACAAGTGCCCGACCAGTTTGGAGGAGGCGAAGAAAATCGTGTGTCCTCTGGATTTACCGCACGTGAAATACCATGTGTGCATGAACAATTGCATCATTTATCGGGACGAGCACGCGGAGTCTACCATATGTCCGGTGTGCGGTGTCACTCGATACAAGAAGAGGAAGAAAGCTCCTCGAAAAGTGGTGTGGTACTTTCCGATCACTCCTCGTCTGCAGCGGTATTTCGCGGATCCTAAGGTAGAAAAGCTCCTGCGTTGGCACGCGGATAGGGAGGAGAAGAAGCGAGAAGATGACGCAAATGATTCGGAGATAGATAAAAAAGACAAGATGCTGAGTCACCCTAAGGATGCGAGCCAGTGGCAAGCGTTGAACTTCGAATACCCAGAATTTGGGAATGATCCAAGGAACATCGTGCTGGGCGCGAGCACTGATGGAGTCAATCCGTTTGGCAGCCAGAGAAGCACACATAGCACCTGGCCTGTGTTTGTGTGGATGTACAACCTTCCCCCCTGGTTGTGCATGAAGAGGAAGTACATTCACATGAGTATGCTAATTGAAGGGCCGAAACAACCAGGGAACGACATCACTCTGTATCTGGGGCTGCTGAAAGAGGAGCTTGACACGCTGTGGAAAACGCCAGCCAATACGTGGGACGCCGCAGAGAAAGAATATTTCCCTATGAGAGCCGCACTGCTCACGACGGTGCACGACTATCTCGGTTACGGATATCTTGCGGGGCAGGTAGTCCACGGATTTTCTGGATGCGTAAGGTGCATGGATGACACAACGTATCGCCAGCTAGATAGAGATCCCGGGTCTTCGAAAACCGTGTTCATGGGACATCGAAGGTGGCTTCGCGATGATGACCCGTGGAGGAAACGCAAGGATCTGTTCGATGGTGAAACCGAACCCCGAAAACGCCCGTGTACGAGGAGCGGCGAGGAAATAGACAAGCTGTTGAAAAATTGGAAAGACTGCCCACTGCCGGGAAAGAAGCAAAAGGCGCCAGAGCCGCTGCTGAAGGTATGGAAAACGAGGTCTGTTTTCTGGGACTTGCCGTACTGGAAGATCCACCGTGTGCCTCACAGCCTTGATGTCATGCATATCACGAAGAACGTGTGCGAGAGTCTGCTTGGTACCCTGCTCAACATGCCAGAGAGGACCAAAGATGGGCCGAAAGCAAGGGCAGACTTGAAATCAATGGGCATCAGGCAGGAGCTTCACGCTATATATGATGATGATGATGAGGCGAAGCAGGACACAGAAAGTCGTCGCAAAGGCAAAAAGGCCAAGAAGACCGGAAATGACTACCCTCCCGCGTGCTTCACTCTAAGTCAGGAGGAGATCGAGCAGTTTTTCACCTGCCTCCTAGGAGTAAAACTTCCTTACGGTTACGCAGGGAAGATAAGCAGATACCTAGACCCAGCGAAGCAGAAGTTCAGCGGGATGAAGTCTCACAACTGTCACGTGCTGATGACGCAGATACTTCCAGTTGCAATCCGTGGGATCATGGACGCGCACGTCCGTGAAACGCTATTTGGCCTATGCAACTTCTTCGACGTCATCTCTCGGAAGTCGATTGGCGTGAGGCAACTCAGAAGGCTACAGGAAGAGATCGTGGTGATACTATGCGAGCTTGAGATGTACTTCCCGCCCGCATTCTTCGACGTTATGGTGCATCTGCTGGTCCATATAGTGGAGGATATCATCCAACTCGGGCCGACGTTCCTGCACAGCATGATGCCGTTCGAAAGGATGAATGGTGTCATCAAAGGATACGTTCGCAACATGTCACGTCTAGAAGGAAGCATAGCCAGGGGCTTTCTGACCGAAGAGTGCATCTCCTACTGCACGAATTATCTAGGCATCGAGAACCCCGTTGGTCTGCCCGTCAACAGGCACCTCGGCAGGCTCGCTGGATGGGGTCACCGTGAGGGTCGCCGCGAAATGCATGTCGACTTCGAGGGTCGACTCGCCGACTTTGAAAGAGCAAACCTAGTCGCGCTACAACACATAGACGTGGTCGATCCTTGGGTGGTAGAGCACAAAACCTTTATTAAGAAGACGTACAATGACCGAGGCCAACAGAGGACGGACGGAGGTATACTCAAAGAGCACAACTCATGTTTCACGCGTTGGTTCAAGCAGAAGCTTCTGTCGTACCCTTTACATGAGGATTCTTCCGCGGAAGAACAACTCATATTCGCCTTGTCACAGGGCGCCGAGCACAACCTGATGACCTATGAGGCGTACGATATCAACGGCTACACATTCTACACCGAGGCCAAGGACATGAAGAGCGATGGTTATCAGAACTCCGGGGTAACGATGGAATCCTACACCGGTAACGACAAGGACAGATACTACGGAAGGATCGAGGAGATCTGGGAGCTGAGCTACGCTGGAGAGAAGGTCCCGATGTTCCGTGTCAGATGGGCCAAGAACGTCATAAAAGAAGACCGGTATTTCACCACCATGGTTATACCCAAAGCCAAATCCAAGACCGCGGGCGCAAACGTCACCGCGAAAAATGAGCCATGGGTACTGGCTTCCCAAGTGGACCAATGCTTCTTCATTACCGACCCGCCAAAGCCCAGTCGTGTTGTCGTGAGGAGAGGCAAAAGGAAGATCATCGAAATGGATGGAGTAGCTAATGAGCAAGACTTCGACAAGTACGGCGACCCGAGGATCGAACATGACGACGATGATGAAGTAGCAGCATACACCACAAGAAGAAGCAGGACCACCCTACCTAAAGGACGTCCGTTCCACAGAAGAACTCCATTTGCGAAAAAGAAGGGCAAGAAGATTGTGAACAGATAGCTAGCTAAGATCGATTGTATTTAAATTGTAGCCTTCATTTCTCGATTGTATTTCATGGGTACTTTTTGAACTATCATGAATATTTTTAAATTTCATGGACACTCGATCTCGATCCCCCTCCATCTCGATCGCTATCCCACCTCGCCAGATCTGGTCCCCCTCGCCGCCGAGCACCCCCCAGTCCACCGGCCGCCGCCGCCGACCCCCCGCACCCTCGATTCCCCTACTCAACCGCCGCCGCCGACCCCCCGCACCCCGCGCACCGTCTTATAAAAAAAATAAGTATCAAACAGCTTTTTAAATGCTACTGTCTTATAAAAAAATATTACTGTTATTATTTAAACAAGTTTGAACATATTTAAACACAAATAAGTATCAAACAGCTTTTTAAATGCTAAAAAAAAATTGTGGAGCCTGGGAGTCGAACCCAAGACCTCCTGGTGTGAGAACTGGCTGCTGACCAGTCGAGCTAGTAGAGGGGACTTGATGTGGAACAGTTCTGGTGGTACATAACCTGTTGGCTCGAGTTGAAATAAAAAAAAATACTAATGGCGCACCACGGTGAGGTGCGCCATTAGTATTGTGCCCGATCCCCCCTTCCCTCTCCCCCTCGCCAGTTCCCTCTCCCTCTCGATCCACCGCCGCCGCCGCCGCTGCCCTGACCCACTGCTCGCCCTCGCCCTCGCCCTCTCCCTCCCTCGCCCTCTCCTCGCCTTCCCTCTCCCTCGCCCTCTCCCCGCCTTCCCTCGCCCTCGCCCTCTCCCTCCCTCGCCCT
>NC_041393.1:456685385-456765212 GCF_002162155.2 Triticum dicoccoides
CCTTGTACTTTTAGTGTAATTACTGTGCATTTTCAGTGAAATTTACACTGTAATTGTTAGTGGAGTTTACACTGTAAATGTTAGTGGGTTTACAGTGTATTTCTAGTGGATTTTTGCTCTGTATTTGCAAGTGGCATTTTTAGTGGAATTACTGTGTATTTCCATGGTTTTTACACTGTAATTATTAGTGTAAGATATTGTTGCAATTAAATTTAGAAATGGCAGCTCTTGGTGGCTTGGTGTACCTGTATTTTCTCTCTGAAAATTCTCTAAACAAGCATTGCAATTTGATTTTGGCCCTGGTACATGTAGTAGTAGTAATGTTTGAGGGTTGCATGCTTCGGTGCTAAATTTGCATCAGCGGTTGACGTTTCTTGAGTGATTATAACTTGTGGAATATGCTGTCTCAAACTATGGAACATGAGATCTGCGTTTAGGAGCAGCCAAGGTGGTTTCTTTTTGTTGTACACTCCAGTTTGATTCTTGTGTGCATCACACTGGTTCATAGTCTGGAACATTCAGTCTTGCTTGCTCTATGTTTGTTCGATGTCCAGGGGCCCAATTACAGTTAAGTTGTGGATACAACACCTATTTCACCAACAACAGAGAACACAACAACACAATTAGGGCTCACAGTAAAGCAATTGCAGTTTCTTGCTAACAACAACACAATCACAGAGGACACAACAACACGTATTACTGAATTAATCTTGCACTGTCGTACTAACAACCAACAGTATTTCTATCTAGTGAAGACTAAAGTTGCATCATCAGCAGCTTCATATAGAAGATAATGATTCCTGTTTTTTAGTCTACTGTAATTGTTTTTTAGCCCACAGCACTTTGCATTGTTTTGAGGTTTTGTACATCAGCTTTCTTGCTAATCCAGCCCACGCGGCTGCTGTACTACTTGTCAAGTGATGCTGCTGCTGCTATCTGCGAGTTGTTGCTGCTAGTTGTGATTTTGTCAAGTGATGCTGCTGCTACTTGTGATCTTCTAAAATAACCCCTTTCTCCTGAAACGTTGATTAATTTCCGTTTCGGTTGAGAAATGGGGCACTCCTAGGTCAAGAAAATTAGCAAAGGTCATGCCCAATTTTCTTGACCTAGAAGGTGCCCGATTCTCAACCGAAATAAAAATTAATTTGCTTTAGTGGTTGGATTAGTTTACTATTTTATTCACACACTCAGACACCCTTGCTTGCCATGTGTGATAGAGAGATAGTGAGAGGAGACAATAAGCTATCTGCAGCTTAATTTGCATTGCATACTAGCTAGATAGCTTTTGTTTTTCAGGACCAACCGAACAATACATACATATACCTGTAGGCACCAGCTTAATTTCCAAGGCAGGACAATTACTTGCTTCATTATATTCATCCATCCATCCATTTTGCGTCATGTACAGAACCAAAAATAATCAGAGTTTCTGTCTGGCTTCAGAAGTCATAACACATGCATTTGGGTAACCCTAAATGTCAAAATTGCACAAGTCTAGACCCCTTTATGCCATATACTTTCTATTTTTCTTCATCGGAGTTCGACTGCGCATTAACCCAACGTGTGCATGACTCAATGGTCCAGGAAGGAAATCGTTTCCTTTCATCAGCTAGAAAAACTGCCAACGTTTCAAAACTGCAACTTGATGAAGATTGGAGTATATCTTAATAAGTTTACCCTGTTGGGGCACATCACATACACACATTTGCTCAAGTCCACTCTGGCCCATGTAGAGCTGAAACCCAGTTTAGTTCCTTGTATCACTTGTCGCTGAAAACCGTTTGATTATTTTCACGGAAATGATTTACAAGTTCAGCAAGTGATGAGCTGTGAGAATAACATATTCATTAGGGTAGGCGTCTCCTGCCCTATGCTGAATGTGGTGCAATTTTCGACACAGATTCAAAATTTGCAGCTTAGCTTATCTCTTGGCCTTCCAATTAAAATATAGGGGTTGACCTTCACCACGGCCGAAGCTTCTCTGCATCTATATATAATGGACATTCCCTAGCTTCTGAACAATCAACACAAAGCAGCAGGCCTGAGTGTCTCCAATAGTCATCCTTGTGTTTGTGTAGGTTTTCTTTCCTTGGTCCATTGAGCCTTCATTCATGGTTATGAATGATATGCAATGATCAGCCTGCTAGCGTTTATCCTCTCCGCGTGTTTGAACACCCTGCGGTGTAGTAAAAAGTAATTACAGATACACTCACCCACATAAGTATTCAACACAATGAAAAAATAGTACAAATTAAGGAAAGGCAATACCATTTCAGACGCTTGTCTTCTAAAAAGAAGAGTGAACTTTCTAGACACACCCCTCAACACACTAACAGGTTCTATCCCAAAACACCTAGGCAATATCACAAACATCTCTCAATTGTTCCTTGACAATAACCAACTTTTTGGCGACATTCCTCGAGAATTAGGTTATTTGGTCAACTTAGAGATCTTGTTCCTTGACAATAACCAACTTTTTGACCAAACTTTGTTTCTATTTAGAGAGAAACATGGCCCACAACGATGAGGCCGGGGGTTCGGGCGGCAAGGCATTCTGGGAGCTATCCCAGGAGATGGAGGAACAACCTCACTTGTATGAGGCCGCCGCCTTCCCCACCGATCCTGAGACCACTGATGGTGCCGCCGAGGATGACCACACTGATGCCACCACTGATGGTGCCGCCGAGGATGCCACCACTGATGATGGCGGCGCCCGCACAGATGGCAGCCAACCGAAGAGACAACGGAAGGACCGGCGCCCGATCGTGCTCCTCACCCTCAAGGAGGAAGTTACTAAAGTGGACTCCAACGGGAATCCAACAGCGCCCGAACGAATAGTCAAGGGGTACTCGCTTCAGCTCGGGTGCATTGTCCAGAGCACCGTCTCGATCAACACCGAGAACCTGAGGCATCCTGATCGAGGGAATTTGCGCCACCTCCTCTTCACGAAGCTGCACGAACGATACAAGTTCCCCGCTGAATTTGCAAATACAAGCCTCAAAGGGAATAAAGTGAACAATGCTGCCCTCACAAAGATGAGCAAGGCCTTGTCTACTTGGAAAAGCAATGTGAAGAAAATGATCGAGAAAGGTGAGAGTTATCAGAAGATCAAGGAGAAAAATCCTTCGATCACCGAAGATGACTACAACGACTTCAAGATTAATTGCTCGAGCACCGCAAGCTCTCAATCAAGTGAGTGGGGGAAACAAATGCGGGAGCTGAACATAGGGGAACACACACTCGGTCCCGGCGGTTACAGAGTGGCGGAGCCTATATGGGACAAGGAGGAGGCGGACCATGCCGAGCAAGGCCTACCGCCCCTCTTCGAGAAATACAGCGGTAACAAGCAGACCAGGAACTTTGTCAGGGCCCGGTACAAGAAGGACCCGAAAAAAAAGGGAGCTTACCACGGATCCGAAGACCAGGCAGCTTGAGCTTGTTCTGGTAAGGAATACACCCCCGCGTAATTAGCTCCATATGGTTGCATTCTAATTAATGAAGCCAAATTTCTAAATGGTTCACATTCCTTCCGCAGGCGACTGAAAGCAGTAGCGCGGGGTCGACTAAGAGCAACCCTTGGGACACCACTCTAAATAGGGCATTGAATGTAATGAAGAACAAGGATAAGCTCAGTAAGCCGACGTCAGCTGGTCGTGTGGCCGGCAAAGGCTTGTCGACAAAATGGGGGTCATACTATACCGCTGGTGTGCGGAAGGAGAAAAAGACCAGCTCGGAAAGCCAGGCGTGAGAGGTTCAAGAACTCAAGGCACAGGTGGCGCGGATTCCGAAGATTGTCCAAGAGCAAGTGGAACAACGACTCGGAGCGACGATCACCGCCCTTGTGCCTACCTTGATCTCGGGGTTGAGTGCGTGGATTGCGGGCGGCCAACAGGGGCCGCCCCCGATTCCTAGCTTCACAGCCAGCAACTCGCATAATGCGATGGCGGGGCCATTGGTGCCTCCGGCGGAGGCGGCATTGGTGTCTCCGACGCCGGCACGGGAGCTTAATGCACCCGGGTGTACACCGACCGGCACCTCTTCAGCAAGCGGCCCCTCCGTCAACTGCACGCCCGCCGTTGGCGGTGCGTCGACATTAGCCGAGCTCGACGCCATCATCACGGTAACTAATTAAGCCTCTCTCGGCCGAGGACTTCATCTCCTTGCCTTTGACTGGGCATCCCTGACGCCCTACATGTTTTCGCAGGGCGCCGCCGACGTTCCGTGCACTCTCCTCCACTTTGTGAACAACGAGTTGGTCGATGTCGCCAAGGGCAAAATCGTTCAACCGGGCAACCCCTTGTTCCACGGTTCCCAGATGCCACCCAACTTGTTTAGGGTTCAACTGGTTCGGGTGCTGCCAGGCTGCGACGACTTGTTACCTCCGATTCGACCTGTCGGGGCCGACGATGAAGACATGATGACCCTCAGCGCCTGCCTGAGCTGGCCCCTGCTTTGGCCGAAGAGCCAGATTCGTTTGGGGGCGGGGGACACCACCCCAAAGACAACACCGCCAGTCGTGCCGGCGCCAAGTCGGCCCCATGGCAAGACCGCCGTAACGGTGCCGGACATCCCTATGCCACTGGATCCAAACATGCATATGGCACAGGATCAGAACGACAACGACGACGACGATGATACATTTGGCAACGTCGATCAGTACTTTGCCGATCATGGGTACGATGGCGACTTCATGGGGCCTCCTTCTCAAGAACCAAACCCAACAAAAGACGTGTGCGATCTAGCTGGTACCGCAGAGAAGCCAAGTTGCAACAGGCGCCGTCTGGCGTTCAGCTCTCAGGAGACGCCTCCAGCTGCCGACTTCACCGAGCCTCAGATAGGCGAGGTGCGAAATATTATCAGCCCCAACACACTCAAGAAGGCGGTCTGTGAGCAGAACTCGGTCCCATTATAGGAGAAGAAGAAGGCACGCAAAAGAGAGACTAAGAAGGGTGCGAGCCAGCCGGCACCGAGTACGATCCGTGCTCAGGACGGGCCACCTTCACCACAGGATATCTCGAGGAGGGTGCATGTGGCGGGTAGGGCGATGCTACCGACAAATATGCTCAATGCTGCAACCGGTGCTATGCGGAGTCTGCATGACAGTGTTCTTGCTTTGGAGAAGCGGCATCTCAGAGAGAAGGATGTGGCATACCCGGTTTTCGCGGCCAAGGTGCCAGAGGGCAAGGGCTTTGTGGATAACTCCATCGGGCGTACGATCGTCCTGTGTTTTGATGACATCCACGCTATGTTGAACCTTCATCCGCTACACTACACCTTCGTTCGGCTATTTTTGCTGAGTATGGAGATGCGGATCATTCGCGACAAGACCCCGGACATCGTGATAGTCGACCCCTTCTACATGCGTGCCAAGATCTTGGACAGCGCTGGGGACCGGCAAGTCGCGAGTTCTTACCTCGAAGGTGTCATTCTGGCAAACCAAGATAAGGATAACTTCCTCGTGCCTTACTTTCCCGAGTAAGTCCTCCCCTCAACCGGCCCGTAACATATGAATTCTTACATTTCAATCGTTTTTCTTTTAACATTCCGTGTTTTCTGCAGTGACACACGTTGCACGCTCATCCTCCTAAGCCCCAAATATTCCATGGCCACGTATTTCGACCCGGACCGTCAGTCGAACATAGACTACACAAATGTCAAGAAAGTTCTTGATGATGTTCTCCCCGGCTATGCCAAATCTGGAGGCACCTTCACCAGGCCAATTCGTAAGTACGGCAAGCACGTGTTCTCCCACAATACGATGTTCTGCTGCGTTAAGCAGCCGCCTGGCGGTCAGAAGGGTGCCTACTACGCCATCGATCACATGCGGGCGATCATACGGGACCATCATCAACTTCTGCTACCGAGTAAACTCAAAGATTGGGCAAGAGCGTGTCGGCAATCCAGGACGCGGACCTCCGACAAGAATTCTTTCGCATCCAGTCGGAGTTTGCGGAAATCATCCATCAAGATGTCCTTCGTACCTCGGGGCAGTTCTACCTCAACAATCAACCGTCCAACAGTGACATCGACACAATGCTACAAATGCAGGCTGATAACGACCGTTATTTCATGACTCCCACGATAGACGACGACTTCATCCACGCTCCGGTCCCTTGAGTCGAGTCGAAAGCAGTGATGCTGTGTCTAGTTCTGAAACATCGATTGGCTCATGTTGTAATTAAACTTTAATGAAATTGTAGTATGTCTCTTTGGTTTCGAGAGTCGTTCAACTTAGATGTAATCGATGCTATTAATGTCTTGCTTTTCTCTTCCGATCGTTCTGTTGCATACTTATATATTGCTTATGTATTGTCTGTGAATTGGTACTAACGTTTCGTTTGGCTAGTGCATAGCGATGCCGACGTATGTTGTGTACAAGGGTAAGGTTCCCGAGGTCTACGATGACTGGGAGGAGTGTCGGAGACAGGTGCACCGAGTCAGCGGTAACAGTTACAAAGGGTACACCACTAGGGCCGAGGCCGAATCTAGATACGCCCGCTATCTAGCGGGAGAGGGCAGGGAGCATTGGAGGAACCGGATGAAGACAAGTTTCATCGTGATGATGCTCATCGTGATGACTGCAGCTCTCTTCTATGTGATGGTAGTTTAGATGATCGATATCGACTTGTAATGTGAAGACAAACTCGCTACTCGCGGTCTCGAGACTTGTAATATAATGTTCTATCTTTGTTCGGTCTTTTCAATTCGGAGACTAATATGATGAATTGTATTCGGAGACTAATATGATGAATTGTATTCAAAGACTAATCTTCTATTGTATTCGATGAATCTGTTGTTGATGTGTGCTGTCTATATTTTGTCAAATTATACATTTTGTAACCTGTGCAAAAAACAGAAAATAAAAAACAAAAAAACCTAATATTCATACTAATGGCGCATCACATGACAGTGCGCCATTAGTATGACAGTGCATACTAATGGCGCATCACTGGGTAGTGCGCCATTAGTATGCCGCGGTTACTAATGGCGCATCCAGTGGTGGTGCGCCATTAGTATGCCAAAGCACCTGGGTATACATGGCCCCTGGGAGGCATACTAATGGCGCACCCTGGCCTATACTAATGGCGCACCCGCGGTGTGCCATTAGTATACCAGATACTAATGGCGCACCAGGTGGTGCGCCATTAGTAAAAATTACTAATGGCGTGCTATTAATGGCGCACCACAGATGCGCCATTGATGGCCATACTAGGTGCGCCATTAGTAGGGGTTTTTCTAGTAGTGTCTGTCCCGAAATCAGTTCAGGAACGTCATGCACCTCAATCACGTGAAGCTAATCTGGGACCGGCTTTCTGAGGTCTATGAAGGTCATCTTAATCATCATGATACTTGGCCTGATGACTACAAGGAGTCCCTTAAAGAGATGACCTTTCCACCTGAATCATCTTCATCTTCACCATGCCTCATGGCAGGGGGTGCTAAGGTAACTGAATGCTACCTCTCTGAAACTAGTGATGATGAATCAGGTGATGAATTTGGCCCCAGCTATGTCAAACTTGCTTCCCTTGCCACTAAACAACAAAGAGCTTTGGAAAAGGTTCAAAACATGCTTAGTAAGAGCGATGATATGTTGGGCGAAGAAATGGATCAGTCAAAAGCTTTGGCTGAGAGTCTTCAGAGACTACATTCCAAGTTTGACGCCCTTCAAGATCAACATAATGCTCTCTTGTCTGATCATGAGAAACTTTCTTCTGAATGTCTTCAAAGAAAGCAAGATCTTGAAAAGATAAGAGTAGATTATGGAGATCTTCTGAAGGAGCGCGATTCATTACTTGCTCAACAAATCAGCGTTACACAGAATGGTTTTGAACCACCATGTCTAAAATGCATTGAGTTTGATAACGCTACTAATACTGCTACTGTTGCATTGTCTTCAACTACTAATGTGGAAACTAACCCCTCTACGGAGGATACCACTGGTATTGCTGATGAAAATGCTAGGTTGAAGACATTGCTTGAAACAGGGATGTATAAAAGTTTGAAATGACATCAGACACTTTGTGATGTCCTCAAAAAGCAGATTCTGAACCGAAACCCTAGGAAAGAGGGTGTTGGGTTCGAGAGGAAAATGAATGCTGATGGTTCCTACTAGAAGCTTGAGCAGTATACCAAAACCACATGGGTTGCTGCAAAGGAACCTTCAGTGGATCCATCCACTTTATCTGGATTTACCTATGCTAATCCTATTAGCATTGATGAATCCTTTGATGCAAACTATAAACTGTTCAAAAATCAGAATGGTGAAGTGTTTGCCAGGTATATTGGTACTAACTGCAGGAATGGACCACCTATGAAGAAGATCTGGGTTCCCAAAAGCTGTCTTGAGAATCTTCCAGTGAATGTCATCATGACACCACCTGGGAAGAAGACAAACCCAGAGCAAAGGCATCATATGGTCCAACGGCTTCATACGAATACATGACTCACTTGAGTCACCCTAACGCCAATGTTTTGCAGGAAAATCATACTCAAACTTATGAATATGAACGTGTGTCCTCAAACCGCCATGTTCATAGGACTAAGAACTTTTCTGCTTATTCATATGAGTATCATTCATCTCCTGCAAGGCTATTTTCTAGGGCTTCAAAGCCGAAATTCTCAGATGCTGCACTTAGACTCATTGCTTCTAAGACACCCCTGAAGATGTGGGTGGTGAAGAAGAATTAACTCTCTTTTGCAGAATATGGTCTCCAGCCAGCAATCAAAGGCGTCCGATATTATTGCTGGGGACCTAAAACACAAAGGGACACATGATAAAATGACTTACTGTGTATTCCACATATGAATCGCTTACCTGTCATACTGTGTGTTCTAACTTTGATCTAAGCTGTGATAATCCTAGTGTGCGTCAAATGCTTATGCTTCACAACATACCTTGTGAAGCCTATCCTCCTAACTGCACTGTAGGGTATGACACCTCGTGCTTCAGAATGGATTATCGACAGCGGATGCACTAATCATATGACTGGTGATCGAAGTCTTCTCATGGACTCAACCTTACGTCCATCCGACAAGAGTCAAATCACATTTGCTGACACTGGTAAAAGCAAGGTATTGGGTCTAGGTAGAGTCGCAATCTCGAAGGATCAACACATGGATAAAGTGATGCTTGTTGAATCCCTTGGGTTCAACTTAATGTCTGTCTCAATGCTTTGTGACTTGAACATGATTGTGCTATTTGGAAAATGTCGTTGCCTTGTACTAATGGAATCTGACAAGTCTCTAGTCTTTTAAGCATATAGGAAAGATGATCTATACATGGTAGATTTCTCAGCAGGTCCACAGCTTGCCGTATGTCTTCTTGCAAAAGCTTCAGAATGCTGGCTCTGGCATCGGAGGCTGGGGCATGCTGGCATGAGGAACTTACACACACTCGTCAAGATGAAGCATGTCATAGGCATCGAAGGTGTCAAGTTCAAGAAAGATCATTTGTGTGGTGCCTGTGAAGCTGGGAAGATGACTAGGGCGAAGCACCCCTCAAAGACAATCATGACGACATCTCAACCCTTTGAGCTGCTACACATGGACTTATTTGGCCCTACTCACTACTCTACCCTCACAACAACAGCTTGTCTCTATGGCTTCGTCATTGTTGATGACTGCTCAAGATACACATGGGTGCACATAATTCTCTACAAGACTGAAGTACAAGATGTCTTCAGACGATTCGCCAATCGAGCAATGAACAATTATGGCGTCAAGATCAAGCATATCAGAAGTGATAACGGCACTGAATTCAAGAACACCGGGCTTGATCTCTATCTGGATACAATGGGAATCACTCATGAGTTTTCTGCTCCATACACACCTCAGCAAAATGGCATCGTAAAGCGCAAGAACAGAACCCTCATTGAGATGGCTCAAACAATGCTCGACGAGTACAAGACACCAAGAAAGTTCTGGCCTGAAGCTATTGATGCAACATGTCACATCATCAACCGTGTCTATATCCACAAGCTTCTGGGCAAAACATCCTATGAGCTCCTTACTGGCAAGAAGCCAAATGTCAGCTACTTCAGAGTCTTTGGTGCTAGGTGCTGGATCAAGGATCCCCATCACAAGTCAAAATTTGAACCCAAAGCTCACGAAGGCTTCATGCTCGGTTATGGAAAGGATTCGCACTCTTACAGAGTCTTCAACCTCTTTCACTACAAAATCGTTGAAACTGTGGATGTGCGATTTGATGAAACCAATGGTTCACAACGAGATCTCCTGCCAAGCACATTAGATGAAGCTCCTTCCAGCGAATCTATCAAGCTGATGGGAACTGGTGAAATCATGCCCTCTGAAGCACAACCTGAAGAGGAACTTATCATTTCTGCACCAAACCAACCTGAAGACAATGCTCAGACCGAAGACAATCCTCCCAATGATGACAATGATCATCATGTGCAAGGGCTTCATCCAGTTCATCCTCGTGTTGCAAATGAAGTACAAATTGAGAAGATAATTGATAGCATCAATGCACCTGGTCCACTTACTCGCTCAAGAGCAACACAGTTAGCAAATTTATGTGGGCACTTTTCAGTTGTATCAATATCTGAACCCAAGAAAGTTGCTGAAGCCTTTATGGAACCTGAATGGATTCAAGCCATGCAAGAAGAACTTCAACAGTTCAAGCTGAATAATGTTTGGGAACTTGTCAGGCGCCCTGACCCTCGCAAACATAACATTATTGGCACTAAATGGATATATCGAAACAAGCAAGATGAGCATGGTCAAGTCGTCAAAAACAAAGCACGTCTTGTGGCTCAAGGATATACTCAAGTTGAAGGAATAGACTTCGATGAAACATTTGCTCCTGTGGCTAGGCTTGAAGCTATTCACATACTGCTAGCCTATGCTAATCACCAAAACATCTTGCTATATCAAATGGATGTGAAGAGTGCTTTCCTCAATGGCAAGATTGTAGAAGAAGTGTATGTTGCTCAACCACCTGGCTTTGAAGATCCAAAACATCCTGATATGGTGTACAAACTAAACAAAGCACTGTATGGCCTCAAACAAGCTCCTCGCGCTTGGTATGATACAATCAAAGACTTCCTGAAGAGCAAAGGCTTCAAACCTGGATCCCTCGATCCCACACTCTTCACGAAGACATATGATGGTGAATTGTTTGTGTGCCAAATATATGTGGATGACATAATCTTCGGCTGCACCAACCAGAAGTATAGTGATGAGTTTGGATACATGATGCAAGAGCAATATTAGATGTCCATGATGGGGGATCTGAAGTTCTTCCTTGGTCTTCAAATTCGTCAGCAAAGGAATGGCGTCTTCATATCTCAAGAAAACTATCTCAAAGACTGTGTGAAGAAGTTTGGAATGCAAGATTGCAAAGGTTACATGATGCCAATGCCAGCCAAACATCATCTTGGTCCCGACGACAATAGTAAAGAGTTCGATCAAAAGGTATACCGCTCCATGATTGGTTCTTTACTTTACCTATGTGCATCTAGGCCAGATATTATGCTTAGTGTTTGCATGTGTGCTCGATTCCAAGTGCCACCAAAGGAATCGCATCACTTAGCTGTGAAGCGAATTCTTAGATATTTGGCTTACACCCCAACACTCGGATTATGGTATTCAAAGGGCTCAAAATTTGATCTGGTTGGATTCTCGGATGCTGATTATGCTGGTGACAAGGTCGATCGCAAGTCTACATCAGGAACATGTCACTTTCTCGGACGATCACTTGTCTATTGGTCTTCAAAGAAGCAAAATTGTGTATCACTCTCAACTGCTGAATCTGAATACATTGCTGCTGGATCTTGTTGTGCTCAGCTTCTATGGATGAAGCAAACTCTCAAGGACTATGGCGTCAATCTGAAACAAGTACCTCTCTTCTGCGACAACGAAAGCGCCATCAAGATTGCTAACAATCCAGTTCAGCACTTGAAGACAAACCACATTGAAATTCGTCATCACTCTCTCAGAGATCATGTAACGAAGAAAGATATTGACATCATTCACATCAACACTGAAGAGCAACTGGCAGATATCTTCACAAAGCCCCTGGATGAGAAAAGGTTTTGCAAGTTACAGTGTGAGCTAAATATCTTGGAATCCTCAAATGTCCTGTGATCAAGCACACATCCTAACACTTATGCATGGTGATGACTTAGATGTGCAACACACGAAGTAAAGTATATCTTCAATCAATGAAGACTTACATTCTGAGTGTGAATACATTAACGTGGAATTTGACTTCGGAGCGCCACGATAATTGTGCGCCGTGTCAGGGTCTAATACTTCCTATACGGTGGGTAACGCCACCACCAAATTTCTTGGTTTGAAGTGTTTCACTCATGGCGTTATTGTTGAATATCTTCGCATTTGATTTGACTTCAAAATTTCAACTAATCTTCATGATTTACTTCACTAGGTTGATTTGATTGCTTTTTCATATATATATACTAGTATTCTGTCCTCTACATCATTCACTTATAGCTATGTCTTCATTGTTGAATCTTTTGAACTAAGTGAATGTGATCGGACCCTTATCTCTCTATGCTTACTATCTCAAACTCTATCTGTCCAAATCATATGCATTCTATTGAAACTGTCGAATGTCTTCTCTGCATCCTTGTCAGCAGAAGACACAGAGACAAACATTGAGTCTGTTAAATGATTCATCCTTATTGACTGAAATCCGGAGAAGCCTGAACGACCATCCGACAAACTTGGCGGGCGTACGAACGTGGGACAACTCTGAGTATGTTGCATGCTTGCCACGTGTCCCTCAGATGTGAACAGGCAGGGGCACCTACGTAATTGCGTTGTGTCGCACACCTTCTTATAAATACGTGCCCCCTGCGGTCAAGAAAACCTTCTTCCACCTCTCCACCTCGTCAAAACCCTAGCGCCACCGCTAGCTCTCGACGACGACGGCGATGAAGCGCTTAGCTGCCGCGACTTCTCCGACGCCGTCCTCACGCCGGCCGCGGGCGTCGTCCTCTCTGCCGCCGCCGTAGGTGTCCTCCGACACCAAGTTAGGGCACGATGGATTGAATTGCTCGGTCTCCTATTCATCCCATCTAGCAGTTCATCGTGTGGTAAATATAACTATTTTTACCATCTTTTTGATCCTCAATGATTCATCCAATTTACCAAAATTGGTTTCTATCTATACAAAGTTAGATCTATTATGTCTGCATCTCATACTGCCTAGTTAGATTCCTCACTTGTACTTATTCAGGATTCGTACAAATCTGGAACCAACTCTCAACATATAAGTGAATGTCTTCGCAACATGAGGTCAATGTCTTCAAACTGATTTATCTTCAAAATCTTCTAAGAATGCATATGACCTATTCCCCTTCCCTCGCATCTCTAATGCTGTCACAGGTACATGTCCGTGGGAGAATCCCTAGGTTCTCATAGTCTGCATTCGTTTGCATAATTCTTACAGCAACACATTGAATCTTCCGAAGCCAGTTCCTGTCTGACCAGCAAGCGAAAGTGAAAGGACATGCGGTGCTCCCATGTGTGGTTTTGGTAATTGATGACATTCTTTATGGACTAATGGTTGCATTGAGTTATATTTGAAGGATTTGTCCATAGGCATTTCTTGAAGTCCATGTGTTGGTTTCAAGGAGTTTATGTGTTGACCAAGGTGCTATTAAGGAATTATCCAAAGATTGGTCATGTGAGTGTTGAGCTTATTGCAAGCATGTCTTGAAGAATAAGATTGTGTGATCATTCATGTTTACCTTCAAGACATCATCCAAACTAAGAGATTTGGAAACATTCAAGGTTGATCAAGACTAAGTCAAGAGTGAATCAAGTTGATCAACTCACAAAGCGTAAAAGATGTACCGAGAGGGATCAAGTGATCCCATGGTATGGTAAGCATTGTCCATTGCACTTTGTGTACTAACCCATGGTCTATGTGAGAGTTCTATGTGGGGTTAGGTACATGTCCATGGGCTTGCGTCAAGAGGAAGATATCATACAACCCATGGAAAGGATGACATCAAGTAGTGATCGTCATCAAGATTGTCACGTGCAAGTTCAAGTGTAGCATCACGAAGAGATCAAGTGCTTGAAGCTTGCCATCCATTGTGGTGTCAATGGACTTGTGAAGATGTGCCGAAGAGTGGCTCACCCATAGTGGAGTATGGGGGAGCAATCATCTAGTCTCCATCGACCCAACGCAATCAAGAAAGGTGGTCCATCTTGTGGAGGACAAGATCGTCATCATCTAGCTCAAGTGGATCATGTGCAAGGCAAAGGTTTGCCCTTGATAGGTTTTCTATTTTACCGGTCTCATGGTGGTAGTTGGGAGACCGGGTTATAGGATCGATAGCCGTACTATCAAGGGGGGCTCTCAAGTGAGTAGCTTGATCGTATCGTTCGTCGAGAGCTCAAACCATTGCATCCTTGCATCATGTTTCTTGGTTCTTGTTTGGTTCTCTTTGCGAGTCTTACAGCTTATGGTCATCTTGATGACAAGCTTGAGTTCATCGAAAACGGAGTTTGCATGCGTCTTCTATGATGTTTTCGGTGTTGGAGGTTTTACCGGTCTTTTCCGAGGAAGGGTTCTCACCATTTTCTTTTGGGCCTTTTCTCATTTGCTTATTATTGGTATTTCTATCAAAATTGTGTTAGCCCTTGTCGCTAGCTTTCCAACAAACTTGGTTTCGTCGAATTCGGAGTCAGAATGCAGAAGTTGTGGTAGTTTTGGTGTTCTGAAAAGGCTGCAGCGGTACTACCGCGGGTAGGAGCGGAAGTAATTTTTTACTACCGCCCTTGGGAGCGGTACTACCGCTTGGAGCAGTACTACCGCGCCTACTTCTGTGGCTACTTCCGCACAGGACCAAAAACTCGTCACAAGTCCAGCGGTGGTAGGCACGGATGTAATTTTTTAGTACCGCTCGCAAGCAGTAGTACCGCTACCCTTAGCAGTAGTACCGCTACCCCTAGCGGTAGTACCGTGATGTCAAGCGGTACTACCGCTCGGTGCGGTCTGTGAGCATAACGATTGGATTTTTCCCCATCTATAAAAGGGGGTCTTCTTCCCCATTGAACCTTATCCTTTGAGCTCGTGTTCTTCCCCCATTGTTGACCTTCTTCGAGCTTGCTAACTCTCAATCCCTCCATGGATTCTTGCTAGTTTTTGAGGGAAAAGAGAGAGGAGATCTAGATCCACATTTCCACCAATCACTTTCTCCTCTATGTGAGGGGAACCCCTTGGATCTAGTTCTTGGAGTTCTTGGTGTTCTCCTTCTTGTTCTTCCTCTCATTTTCCTCCCTAGCATTAGTTGCTTCGGTGGGATTTGAGAGAGAAGGACTTGGGCACTCCGTGTGCCCTTGCCATTGCATTTGGTGCATCGGTTTGAGTTCTCCACGGTGATACGTGGAAGTTACAAGTTGAGAAGCTTATTACTCTTGGGTGCTTGGTACCCTTGAGCTTGTTCCTCTTGGGTGCTTGGGCGCCCTAGACGGTTGGTACTGTTCGGAGCTCAATCATTGTGGTGTAAAGCTCTGGGCAAGCGTCGGGGTCTCCAATTAGGTTGTGGAGATTGCCCCGAGCAATTTGACGGGTACCGGTGACCGCCCCCAAGGGTTGCCAAAGTGTACGGGTTCGGTGACCGCCCCCAAGGGTTGCCATTTGTACGGGTTCGGTGACCGCCCTCAAGGGTCCCTTAGTGGAATCACGGCATCTTGCATTGTGCGAGGGCGTGAGGAGATTACAGTGGCCCTAGTGGCTTCTTGGGGAGCATTGTGCCTCCACACCGCTCCAAACGGAGATTAGCATCCGCAAGGGTGTGAACTTCGGAATACATCATCGTCTCCGCGTGCCTCGGTTATCTCTTACCCGAGCCCTTTACTTATGCACTTTACTTTGTGATAGCCATATTGTTTCTTGTCATATATCTTGCTATCACCTAAGTAGTTTTTCTTGCTTAGCATAAGTTGTTGGTGAACATAGGTGAGCCTAGTTGTTGTAGGTTTTGTTCTTGACAAATTAACCGCTAGGTTTATTCCGCATTTGTTCAAGCCTCAACCGTAATTATTTTAAAGCGCCTATTCACCCCACCCCCCCCTCTAGGCGACATCCACGATCTTTCAATTGGTATCAGAGCCTCGTCTCTCTTTGTTGGGCTTAACCGCCTAGAGAGTAAAGATGTCAACTAGAGGATTAGGATTCTCTGACACTCTTAGTTTCGATGGCACAAATTTTGATGTTTGGGTAATTCGCATGCTTAATCTCTTTAGGGTCATGGACCCAAATTTTGAGCGAATTGTAGATATGGGTTTTTCTCCTCCAAAGGATCCCCAAAGATTATCTTTAGAGGATGAGGAAAAACTCTTATCTCAATGCTCAAGCCTCTAATGTGCTTTTCGATGCTTTGAGCAATGTAGTTATATTTCAACTCATGCCGTTCCGGGATCCTCATGAGTTATGGACAAAGCTTCAAGATAAATATGGTGTGTCCAAGATTTGTGGGGATGGTTGTTCTCCCTCCACCTCCGGTCATATAGTCTTCTCAACTTCTTCTACTTCACCTACATGTGGTTTGCCACAAGGTAATGATATGGTGAGTAGTGTTGGTCATTGCAATGATGATAGTATGCTTATTGTGGATGATCCTTCATCACTATATTATTGCAATGCTCCCTCTTTGGCCTTTAACACTTCGAGCACTCCAAATGTTTCACATGTTTGTGTTGATAGTCCTTGCATATCATGTAGAAATTGCTTGACTAAATATCATGAAAAGCTCTCAAGCTCTCATGATGATCTTCTAGTATCCCATAGTGTGCTAAAGATAGCTCATGAGGCCATGATTGCTAAGGTAACATCTAGTGAGCCTCATGTGGATACTAGCACTACTTCTAGTCAAAATACTATATTGGCATGTGCTAGTCCTTGTAATTCATCTACTCACAATGTTGGTACATCTTGTGATGAATTGCTTTCCTTGCCTTGTTGCTCTAACGATGAAGCTTATACTTCCTCTAGTACTTATGTTGAGACTAACCATGTAGAGGAAATCAAAGAGCTCAAGGCCCAAGTCACTTCTTTGAAGAAAGACTTGGAAAAGAGTCATGAAGGGAAATCCACACTCAATAATATCTTGAGTGTGCAAAAATCCCCCAATGACAAAGGTGGACTTGGACTCAACTCCAATAATAAGAAGAAGAAGTCCAAGAGCAACAAGACGAAGGGACAAAAACAAGTCAAGAATTCGCCCAAGATTATTTGCTTCAAGTGCAAAATTGAAGGGCATCATGTTAGATATTGCCCATTGAAGAAGAATGCCATTGGTAACAAGCAACAAGGGAAGAGGCCACAAGTTCAATCTCATGCTCAACCTCAAGTTTAAGAAAGGCCACTTCCCAAGAAGACTCAAGTTAATGCCTCTCTTGTTGAGAAATCAAGTGAGAAGAAAATGAAGAGTAGACGTTGCTACTTATGTCGTGAGAAAGGTCACCTCGCTTCTTCATGCACTAGTGGTAACTTATCCAACCCAATTATTATTGATGATATCTATTCTCTTGGGAAGGATAAGGTTGGCAATGTGTTTGCCAAGTTTGTTGGTACTCAAAGTGGTGTCAAGAAAAGAACCATTTGGGTTGCCAAGCCTATTGTGACTAACCTCTTAGGACCCAACTTGGTTGGGGACCAACAAGCTCAAACTTGATCAATAGGTGTTTTTGGAGGGCATTGGAGACTTGGCTACATTATGAAGAATTAAGGGGACTTCATCTTTCTTGTTGTCTCAAGCCAAGTCAATTGGGTTGTCAAGTTTCTATCTTATATCCAATATGCCTCCTTGTGGTAACTTGTACTTAAATTGTTTACATTGAAAGTTACTTGCCCCTTTGCATGATTTGGTTTTGTTCCTTGCATGTGTTTGTATATGACGTGTCTCCAAATTGTCGTTGTATATGTTGGTTTACACATCATGTACTTGTGTGTCGTTCGTTGAGCCTTAGTGCATCTTGTTTATTTCTTAGTTGGCTCTTGTGAGAGATTAATGGAATATCCATTATGGGGGAGTGGTGTGCTTTGTGCACCTCACAATCCTATAAATGTGTGCACATGAGTAATACCATCTAGTATTGATATTTCAAGATTATCTAGTCGCTAGGTGGTATATCTCTCATGAGAAATTCAAATTCTAAAAATTCCATTGATTATCTCGTGTTGGATCCTCTTATTGCCTCTTGTTAAGTTTTCTTCATTGGTATCACATTATGGGGGAGTAATATGCTATGTATATTACTAGCCTAGAAAATGTGTACATTTGAGATGTTGTCACCTAGTGTTGATATTGTAGATTATCTTGTTCCTAGGTGGCATGTTAGCTCTACAAGTTGAAATTTGCTTGTGTGTGGTGTGAAGATGATGTTGTATATCCTTGCTATCTACCACCGGGAATTCTTTCCATCTACTTCTTGTCTTTTGACAATTGGTAGTCATTTATGTGTGGTAGAATTTATTGATCATCTTTACATTGGCTTTTGTTTTACTTGCCTTTTCTCTTGCCAAGGATTGTGTCAACTCCCGTTGTCTTCCATACCACTTGTGGATCTTGTTTATTTCTAGTTCTTGTCTAGTGTTTTCTAGATATAGTGAAAGCAGTGATCCCACCTTGCGCATTTTGTATTCAAATACAAATCCTATATAATGCACAACTCGTGGGGGGAGCTATTATATTTTCTTCACTCTTCTTGTGATCCTTATCAAGTGTGTTTTGGTGGAAGGCAAGCCATTTCTTTTTGGTACTTTGTGCCATCATGAAATTTGTTGAGAGCTTGGTATGTTTGGAACCATCCTCTCTTTGGGAGTTTGACATCTTTAGTTTAGTGTGTATCAATGGATATCTCATTCCTTGATGTATCTTTAATGATATCTTCCAAGTGATGATTTCTCCATTTGGTATCCTTTTCACTTGGCATTTCTTTGTCTTTTGGTTTCGGGTTTTGAAAGTCTTGAGCATGCATGTTTACTTCATGTATTTCATTTGGCATGCTTTCTTTCTTTGACTCAATATATAGGGGAAACTCCACTTACTCTCAATTTGGATGAGATGTGCATGAAATTCATTTTCATATCTATATGCACATATTTATGTGGAGTTTGTCCTATGTATTGGTGTTTCTAACTATTTGGTCCCGATGAGTTTGGGTACCCTTTAGTTTGTGTTATTCTTCTAGGAACATTTGGAGATGCATTGGATGCTCGGCTCACTCACAAGGAAGGTGTTGTCACCATGTGCATATTGGAGTCAAGCTAGGATGATCAATGAACTACTATCTACCTTCAATTGGTATCTACTACATCCTTCCAATGATATCTCGGTAACAAGTATCTATTCATGCTTTCCCCTCTTGCATTCAACCTTGTGTAGGTTGTATCTTGGCATGATATTCATTTCATATCTTGTGATACTTGTTTCCTTTCTCAAAGCATCCCAATGATGATCTTTGTTGCTAGTTATGATGCCCTTGATGGATGTGTGTTTGGACTTCATTTATATACAATAAGACCATATCTAGCCAAGTGCTATGCTTTCAAGCAAATATCTTATTGGTATCTTTATGACTTCCTTGTGGATATCTTGCTCCTTCGTGTTGTAACTATTTCGGGTGTACATTCTTCTTTGTAGATATATATATCATCATGATTTCGTCTACATAGAACCTTATACACTTGAGAGAAATTACATCTCTAGTTGATATCCTTTCTTTCACGTCCACCTTGTCTTTCTTATGTTATTTCTTTGGTGGCTCCGTGAAAGCTTTTGCCTTGAGTGCGTGTCCTCTATCGTTGCATCTTGATGCACTCTTGTGTGGTGAAGATTATTTTCCTCATGCTTATCTTTAAGAGGCTTTTGCCATCTTAATTGGTATCCCTCGTCTTGATGAGGCTTTCATTTTCTATCTTCACCATGGGTTGTCACAAGTATATGTTCTTTATATGCTTATTAGTAAGCTTGTGAACCCATTTGTTAGTTGTGTGTGGGAATGATAGGCCTTGCACCGTGTGCCTCTTTCTTTCAAGACTTTATTGATGCTTAATGCTCATCCGTACATTAGTCTTCTCAAGTGCATTGCCTTGACTCACACACATCATTTTGGTTGAGCCCATTCTTAAGTTGCCTCTTTTACTTGTTGCTCAACCATGTGTTTGTTGCAAGTACTAGGCTTTGTTTCCTATATGCTCACTTGCACTTGTTGTAAGTTTCTATTGATTTTGGGGGAGCTATGATCCTATTTTGTGCACTTTGTATCCAAATACAAATATTCTTATGTGTGCACAAATCACGGGGAGCTTCTCTAGTTTCTTTAGAACACTCCTTTGCCCATATCATAATATCCTTTATTCACGTCGCTCGTAGGATCTTTGGTCTAGTTGTTTCAATTGATATCCGTTGATTGCTTGCTTCAATTGGTATCTTTTGATTGCTTGTGTCTCTCTTTGTTATGTCTTTGTGGCATATCTTTCTGTTGCAATCTTTGGGCCTCAATATAGTTTGTCTTCCTCCAAGTACTAACAGTTGGATATGTGTATGGCATTCCACTCTCTTGTTGAGAAATACACAACTTTTGGAGGAACACCTTTTATATTGGTCTTCTTAGATTTTCGCTCATTTTGGCAATCGATGCCAATGGGGGAGAAGTTTCAGAGAGTTTTGTGGAGAAGTCTTCAGAGTTTTCTCCTTGCTTTGGTTTTGTTACTAAGCACTTGCATCTCATACGCATGCATTATTGGTTGTTGCATTGCATGGTGATGCATAATTCCTTATATAAACTCTCTTGAAAGTGATTGTCATCAATTACCAAAATGGGGGAGATTGAAAGGACATGCGGTGCCCCCATGTGTGGTTTTGGTAATTGATGACATTCTTTATGGACTAATGGTTGCATTGAGTTATATTTGAAGGATTTGTCCATAGGCATTTCTTGAAGTCCATGTGTTTGTTTCAAGGAGTTTATGTGTTGACCAAGACGCTATTAAGGAATTATCCAAAGATTGGTCATGTGAGTGTTGAGCTTATTGCAAGCATGTCTTGAAGAATAAGATTGTGTGATCATTCATGTTTACCTTCAAGACATCATCCAAACTAAGAGATTTGGAAACATTCAAGGTTGATCAAGACTAAGTCAAGAGTGAATCAAGTTGATCAACTCACAAAGTGTAAAAGATGTACCGAGAGGGATCAAGTGATCCCATGGTATGGTAAGCATTGTCCATTGCACTTTGTGTACTAACCCATGGTCTATGTGAGAGTTCTATGTGGGGTTAGGTACATGTCCATGGGCTTGCGTCAAGAGGAAGATATCATACAACCCATGGAAAGGATGACATCAAGTAGTGATCGTCATCAAGATTGTCATGTGCAAGTTCAAGTGTAGCATCACGAAGATATCAAGTGCTTGAAACTTGCCATCCATTGTGGTGTCAATGGACTTGTGAAGATGTGCCGAAGAGTGGCTCACCCATAGTGGAGTATGGGGGAGCAATCATCTAGTCTCCATCGACCCAACGCAATCAAGAAAGGTGGTCCATCTTGCGGAGGACAAGACCGTCATCATCTAGCTCAAGTGGATCATGTGCAAGGCAAAGGTTTGCCCTTGATAGGTTTTCTATTTTACCGGTCTCATGGTGGTAGTTGGGAGACCGGGTTATAGGATCGATAGCTGTACTATCAAGGGGGGCTCTCAAGTGAGTAGCTTGATCGTATCGTTCGTCGAGAGCTCAAACCATTGCATCCTTGCATCATGTTTCTTGGTTCTTGTTTGGTTCTCTTTGTGAGTCTTAGAGCTTATGTTCATCTTGATGACAAGCTTGAGTTCATCGAAAACGGAGTTTGCATGCGTCTTCTATGATGTTTTCGGTGTTGGAGGTTTTACCGGTCTTTTCCGAGGAAGGGTTCTCACCATTTTCTTTTGGGCCTTTTCTCATTTGATTATTATTGTTATTTCTATAAAAATTGTGTTAGCCCTTGTTGCTAGCTTTCCAACAAACTTGGTTTCGTCGAATTCGGAGTCCGAATGCAGAAGTTGTGGTAGTTTTGGTGTTCTGAAAAGGTTGCAGCGGTACTACCGCGGGTAGGTGCGGAAGTAATTTTTTACTACCGCCCTTGGGAGCGGTACTACCGCTTGGAGCAGTACTACCGCTCCTACTTCCGTGGCTACGGGACCAAAAACTCGTCACAAGTCCAGCGGTGGTAGGCACGGATGTAAATTTTTAGTACCGCTCGCAAGCAGTAGTACCGCTACCCTTAGCAGTAGTACCGCTACCCCTAGCGGTAGTACCGTGATGTCAAGCGGTACTACCGCTCCGTGCGGGCTGTGAGCATAACGGTTGGATTTTTCCCCACCTATAAAAGGGGGTCTTCTTCCCCACTGAACCTTATCCTTTGAGCTCGTGTTCTTCCCCCATTGTTGACCTTCTTCGAGCTTGCTAACTCTCCATCCCTCCATGGATTCTTGCTAGTTTTTGAGGGAAAAGAGAGAGGAGATCTAGATCCACATTTCCACCAATCACTTTCTCCTCTATGTGAGGGGAACCCCTTGGATCTAGTTCTTGGAGTTCTTGGTGTTCTCCTTCTTGTTCTTCCTCTCATTTTCCTCCCTAGCATTAGTTGCTTCGGTGGGATTTGAGAGAGAAGGACTTGGGCACTCCGTGTGCCCTTGCCATTGCATTTGGTGCATCGGTTTGAGTTCTCCACGGTGATACGTGGAAGTTACAAGTTGAGAAGCTTATTACTCTTGGGTGCTTGGTACCCTTGAGCTTGTTCCTCTTGGGTGCTCGGGCGCCCTAGACGGTTGGTAGTGTTCGGATCTCAATCATTGTGGTGTAAAGCTCCGGGGAAGCGTCGGGGTCTCCAATTAGGTTGTGGAGATTGCCCCGAGCAATTTGACGGGTACCGGTGACCGCCCCCAAGGGTTGCCAAAGTGTACGGGTTCGGTGACCGCCCCCAAGGGTTGCCATTTGTACGGGTTCGGTGACCGCCCTCAAGGGTCCCTTAGTGGAATCACGACATCTTGCATTGTGAAAGGCGTGAGGAGATTACGGTGGCCCTAGTGGCTTCTTGGAGAGCATTGTGCCTCCACACCGCTCCAAACGGAGATTAGCATCCGCAAGGGTGTGAACTTCGGAATACATCATCGTCTCCGCGTGCCTCGGTTATCTCTTACCCGAGCCCTTTACTTATGCACTTTACTTTGTGATAGCCATATTGTTTCTTGTCATATATCTTGCTATCATCTAAGTAGTTTTTCTTGCTTAGCATAAGTTGTTGGTGCACATAGGTGAGCCTAGTTGTTGTAGGTTTTGTGCTTGACAAATTAACCGCTAGGTTTATTCTGCATTTGTTCAAGCCTCAACCGTAATTATTTTAAAGCGCCTATTCACCCCCCCTCTAGGCGACATCCACGATCTTTCAGAAAGCCTTTGAGGCCTTTGAACATATTGAAACCATTCAGTTTGAAGTTCATGGCTACGGAGAAATCTGTAAGGAAGGGTGACAGACAACGTCGAGGGGGGACATCAAAGGATCTGCCTGATGATCTTGCAGAACTTTACAAGACAGATCCTAAAGAGGATTATAATCAGCGCAAGACACGAATCCAATGGACTCGACGCTATTGGGCTGAACAATGGTTCAAGTACAAGTTCGTGACCCAGGAGTACGCTAAGAAGAATGCTATCAAGAGTCCTTGGGGTGATATTCTCTATCGAGGCCTTCCCCCCAAGAACAAAGCTGAAGCCATTGCACAAGAATTCTATCCTTGTATGGTCCGTGGACCACAACCTGAGAATGACGATCCATCATCATTGCTCTGGTGTCGTGACGATAATCTCTTAAAGCGCAACTTCTAGTATGCAAAGGCATCGGCAAAGGAAAACAAGAAGTCATGGGGATTAGACTTCAATCCTGGTCCCTCTGCTCCCCGTTATGATGGCACACGTGAAGCGAAAGAAAATAGAATCGGCCCCTTTTCAAACCTTGATGGCCTCATCTCTTACATCTTGGTACAAGGTGCCAAAGTGGATCGTTCTGATAATGATGCTGATTCAGATGAAGCTCCAGCTCCTCCTCCAAGGCCGCAGAAGCCAAAGAAAATTAAGGCTTCAACATCAGCTGCACCTCCAAAAGCTTCTCGTGTGAAGCCACTGGCCACTGCACCTCCTGAAGACAGTGTGCAGTCTGAAGATCTTTCACGCATCTCCAAGAAGACAGAGAAGAAAAAGAAAATCATCAAGAGTACTGATCAGACATTGACTCCTGTTGCTATTCTGCGTGAAGAGCACATTGATCTGTCCAGCGATGACGATCTTGCAGATGATGCTCTTGAGCAACTGATCAAGAGCAAGGAAGAAGCAGAGATCTTCAATAAGTTGCCTCTCTTTGATGTGGCAGTCATCCATAACTTCATTGATGAATGGTTTGACACACCAAATCTCAGCTTTGATGATCTGCAACTTCCAATTGGCCTCAGTGTCGCCTTCAATGGCGCCATTGCTTCTGAGCTAGCTATTGCTCAGCGCATCGTCGAACTGAAGCACAAGATTGACTATGAAAAGGCTCAGTTCAAGAAGCATGTGGCCACGCTCAACGTGCAAGATGTCAAAAATTTCAAGATCATGCTGCACGAGCTCAAAGAAGCCTTTCACAAGAAGCATGAAGAAGCTAGAGGCTCTCGTGAGTGCATGAAAAATCTGGCTGACAAGTGTGTGCTTGCCTACAATGAGGCTGAGAAGCGCAAGGCTCTTGGTCGTCCTGGCATCGACCCCAGGATGGCTGCAAAGAAGAAGAAGAAGCTACCAACTGTCCAACCTGCACCTTCAAGGCAAGATGAACCTCGCATTGTCTTCCCAAGTAGCATGACTGGCTCGAAGCCAAAAGTCACGTCAACCGCTTCAGAACAAAAGAAGACGAGGGCTGCAGAGGCTGAAGCCAGAAAAAGGAAAACCTCAGAAGCCTCTGATGCTGCTCCGTCCAAGAAGAAGCACAAGACCAAGAAAAATCAGGCTGCTCCCACAGAGCCCCTTGTTGTTGAACCCATCTCAGTGGTTCGTCCTGCATCTGCAACCCAAGAACTATGAATGTTGTTCATGAGCCTGCTTCCACAGAGGCTCCTGAAGCTGAAGAGATTCCAGCAATTGATCCCATCACTATTGAAGACATTGGTCACCATGACAATGTTGAAGATGATGAAGTTCTTCCTCAAATTGAATACAATGTGGTATCATTGCCTGTTCTTACGAACAGCGAAATCATCAGCATTGGTCGTCCTCTGACGCCAATTGCTTAGGATGCTTCATGGGCTGATCGCCCACAACAAGAAGACTCCCCCAGTACTCCCCAACAACAACAAGTCACACCATCCGTGCAAGTTGAAGAGGATGAGGACTTGCCTACTCCATCTCCAAAGGCGTCACCTGTATTACAAAGGGTTCGCAAAGGACCAAGGCCTCAAGTCCCTCTTCCGAGCGTTCCAGAAGGAAAAGTGCACCATCAACCCGTTGCACGTCAAGTGTTTTCAGAAGCCACTCCAACTGTGAATGTCTCCGTGTCTGAAGCCCCAGCTGCTGAAGACAATCTGGCTGCATCAGCCGATGACGAACTTCAAGAAGAACGTGTCCCTACTCCTCCCATTCCTGAAGAAGCTGTTCATGAAGTGAACGTGTCTGTGCCTGACCCTCCAGCTCATCAAGTGGAGGTTGAAAACCTTGAGGCTGCCACCACCAACACCAATGAAGCCAATGACATAGTCATGGCTGAAGCTAATGTGGAGCCTGTCCCAATCACCGTACCAGAAGTCAATGCTGACAATGCTCCCGAAGCCACTGTTGCAGCCACTGCTCCTGTTCCGCCACCAAGGCCCTATACAATTGAGAAAGCATACAACCATGGCGAGCTAATCATAGTAAGATGGCCCATTCTGGTCCCTCCGCCTAATGTCTCTGGTCCTCAGTTTGACTATCACATTGAGCATAGGCCTCAGGTCCAGAAGCCAAAGCCAAGACTGCCAAGGTTTCCAGGTACTGCCACATCTGTCGAGTCCTTCAATGCAAATGGCTTCAAAAGCCACAACACATTCTTTGACAGCTCAAAGAACCCCTACACAAGGCCAGGAATATCATCAGATCGTTTCTGGAGTCAGCAGCAACGAAGCTATTACTCCTGTGTTCTGTATGATCAAGGGCGCATTTTCCCTCATACGCGCCTCGACACTGAAGCTATTGCTGGACTGCCATGCTTAGAAGAAGCACTTGACTGCTTTCGTGATGCTGGTCTGCTCAGCTTTGTGACAGACAAAGAACATTGGAATGAAGAACTATTGCTTCAATTCTATGCTACCCTCCACATTCGCAGCTACAACAGAGATACAAAGACATGGGTTCTCGAGTGGATGACAGGAAATGTTCATCATGAAGCCAAAGCTCTTGACATCATTGACCTCACAGGCCTATCCACTCCCGGAGAGCTATACGAACCTGGTTGTCAAAACCACCGCAATGCACTGGAGAGCATCTTCCATAAGCCCGAACCCAACATGAGCCAGAAGTTGAGCATGATGAAGCCATTGCCACATGACGCTGAATACCCAAAGGAGTTCTTTGTTGATGACCTTGAGTATCTGCTGCACACCATATATCACATCATCAGGCGGACTCTATGGCCTATCAAAGGACATTCATCAGCTGCAAAACTTGAAGGAGCCATGAAGACATTGGTCTTTTACATCCTCAATGGCATCAGCTTCAATGCACAAGATTTCTTCATCAGGCAACTGGCTGCGTCTGGATCTGACTTGTTTGGCCTGAAATTCTATGCTCCATGGGTCATGCGCCTCATCAAGCAACACTCTGCTGTCAACTATCAGCCCTCTGCTCGCAATCATGTGATCTTTCTACCAAAGGTTGACATGTCAGTTGAAGCCATATACCCTGAGCCTATGAAGAAGCCTCTTTGTCTTCAAAATACTGAACATCAAATCTTCAATCAGCCTATGGAAGGAATCCAAGCTGTCGCGCGTGTCTATCCGATGGCTGGAAACACTTGTCTGCCTCATCGTGCGCCAACTGAAGCTACTGAGAGCACAATTGCTCAAAGGCCAAAGAAGCGCTCTCGGGTCCTCAATGACCGAAAACTTCTTGTGGCTCTGCATCAAAAATCGGATAAGCATCATTTTTGGCTCAAGCGTTAGATGCAAAGTCTCTTGGTGGATGTAAATCGCATTCGCAATCTTGCCACCAAGAATGCATTTATCACTCACGAGACCTGTCGGCGATCATGGAAGAGTTTGACCCTGCTCAGTGCTAAAGCAGATCTTCAAGATGATGGCTTCACTGAACGATTCAAGTTTGACTCCACTCTTCCACGGAATGCTGTCCTAAGACGAACTCCTTCCCTTGAAGACTCTGACTATTCTTCCTCTGCGGCAACCGTGAATGCAAATGTGATCGATGATGAAGATGATGCTACTTCACCACCCCCTACTTCTGCACGCATCGACACTGCACCAAGTTCGTCTACACTGCCAAATAACAACGACAACCCTACTGCTTCAACTACTCCCCATGAGGACGAGTAGATGCTCTATATCTTCAAACCTTTTTGGTCATTACTGACAAAAGGGGGAGAAGTGTATGAGTTTGATAGTCTTCAAGCGGGTTCATATGGGCGGTTGCTTTATATTTTGCCTAGTGGTTACAACTCTTGCTTTTGATACATTTCGTTCGTTGAGTTGTAACACTTAAACTCGATGGTCGTCTGCTACTTATTTGCTCTTTCATGTGCGATGATAACTTCCGCACTTAGATCATTTTGCAGGCGTCCATTTTCCATTATGCATGTCATTCTTTAAGTTATATCATTTCATGCATGATGAATTATCTTCATAAGTTGAAGAGGATCTCCACAAGTACAACCTGCCATGTGCATTTGCATTCCAAAAGCAAATCATTTATATGCACATCTTCAGGGGGAGCCCTTGCCACTTATGAAGACAATACGCTATCCTTTACAATTTCACATACTTCTTTCCCGTTGAAAACTTCAACCAGTTTGTCATCAATCACCAAAAAGGGGGAGATTGTAAGTGCATCTAGTGCCACCCCTAGTTGGTTTTGGAGTATTGACGACAAAGTTGGTTGAGGGACTAATGCGCTTGTGAGAATTGCAGGATAACGCAGGTAGTGTCCCTCATTGATTCGGTTTACCTACCGGAGATGACCCCTAAAAATGTATGAAGACATTGAAGACAATGGTGGTGTGTGAAGATGTTCACACTGAAGACTATGACATAAGAAGACACTGAGTGAAGACTATGGAGCACGAAGATAGAGTTGTTTCATTGTTTCCTTTTCTTCTTGGTTGAGTCAGAGGAACCACCGTACTGTTAAGTGGTGTCCAAGTGAACAAAGTCAGAGTGACTGAAGTGATGCTCAACCCAAATCCCATGTCTTCGAGCGAAGAAAATGAGAGAAAATCTTATCCAGAGCTGGATGAGTCAGCCTTGCTTGTAGCCCAAGTAAAGTTGCCGTGTGTGTTTGAAATCTGACCATTGGAACACGTGTCAGTTCCTTAGTGACACAGGGTCATTTCGGACATATCAGGTCGGGTTGCCTTGTGGCTATAAATAGACCACCCCCTACACCATAAATTGGTGGTTGCTCAGAGTTAGTTTACGGCTTTTGTCGTTTTGAGAGCAACCCACCTAGAAGCCTTTGAAAGAGAAATCCTTGCAAGGACAAAGCCCAAACACCCAGAGCCAAAGAATGTTAGGCATCACTGAAGTCTTTCTGTCTGTGTGACTTGAAGACTTATTACACTTGAGGACGGTGTATCCTCCAGCCGGTTAGGCGTCACGTTCTGAGCATCCAAGAGTCATTGTGGATCGTCGGTGAACGAAGTCTGTGAAGGTTCGGAAATCTACCTTGAAGACTTACCAGAGTGATTGGGCGAGGACTGTGTGTCCTTAGCTCAAGGGGAATAAGGTGAAGACGCGGTCTTCTGAGTTGAATCTCAGCCTCCCTAACCAGACGTACAGTTGTCACAGCAACTGGAACTGGTCCAACAAATCTTGTGTCTTCATCAAGTGACTGGTTCTATCCCTTCCCTCCTTTACTTTGATTTTGTCTTCGTGAAGTCATTGCTTATTTGTCTTATCTGTTTGACTTCATCGCTTGACTACTATCATTGATTGGCTTCATACTATCTTCCATCCTGATCCTTACTACCTAGCTGCTATTAGTCTTTGTACGTTCACATTATTGCATACTTGACTATGGCTTGCTTGTTGTAGTTTATCTTCCGCTGCATATCAATTAGGTCATTTCTATTGTTTGTCTTCGAAACGTCCAAGTTTTGAAGACTTTGATAAAAATTGCCTATTCACCCCCCTCTAGTCGATAACTAGCACTTTCAATGTGGACATGATCATGATCATGAGCATGCAAGAGAAAATGGGTCAGAAGGTGGTGCATGAACTTCAATAGCTCAATCAAAGGAAGAAGAGTGATCAATCGGGATAGGGTCTCCGGAGCACGGCTACTGCATAAGGATTGCTTTGCTTCGGACCCAACTTTCCCGGATGATCCATGGCCTAGTTGTAGTTTTCATATGCGCAAACCATTGTCTTTGCGCATTGTGGAGGGAGTGGAGGCACATAATGACTACAAGGTCATAGGGGATTGTTGCGGCCAACTTTCTTCCTCTGCTAACACTACAAAAAAAGACACATCCGTGACATTTTGGGCCGAACGAATTTTTTTCCTGTCATACTTATGACACTTCTATGACGATAATTGTGACAAAACCCGGTATCATCATAGATGTGGTGGGCTCCTACTTCCATGACAAAAAATCATGTATGGAAAATGGGCTTTTCGTCCTGGGCGGGACAGAGACACAGCTGCATGACATTCTTTGGTCCGTCCATGATGGAAAAAACCGTGGTAGAAGCGAGGGCGAGGAAAATTTCGGGGAGTTCTCGGTTACGGTGGGAGGTCGGGGGCCGAGCGATGCATGTTTCTCTTGCACACGTACGCGCGTGTGTGTGAGGCGTTGGCTCTAACTGAACCCGAGCGAGGCGTTGGGATCTAACTGAACCCGAGCGATTGCACTGCAGGCTATGCGTTACTGAACCCGAGCAATCGATCGATGGCTGTTAACTGAACCCGATCGAGCGATTCCTTCGCTACTGCTGCTAACTGAAGCCGGTCGATGCTGCCTCTCTGGATGAACAGTGAGCGTTGCGAGGGGGGGGGCTTGGATGAACAGTGAGCGGTGGGGGTAGATGAACAGGACCCCGTGGCGTTTGCCTCGATCGAGCCGGTTGGGGCTGGATGAACAGGAACCCATGGAGGGCTGGATGAACAGGACGACCCCGTGGAGGGCTGGATGAACAGTAGACGGTGGAGGGGTGCCTGTGGAGGGGTGGTTGAACAGTAGCTGGTGGAGTAGCGTGCAGTGGAGGCTGGATGAACAGGAGCCCGTGGAGGCTGGAGGAGGTCGACGGTAGCCCGTGGAGGCTGCATGAGGTCGACGGTGAAGATGAACAGTATCCCATGGAGTCCTGTTTTGCGGTACGCCACACCCCTCCCGATGAACAGGACCCCCGTTTTGACCGTAGCGCTCCAACACAAGTCCGTTTCGTCTGCTTTGCGGTACGCCACACCCCTCCCAATCAACAGGACCCCCGTTTCGACTGTAGGAGGTCTGTTTCCTCCGTTTTGCGGTACGCCAGACCCCTCCTGATGAACAGGATCCCATTTTGAACGTGGCCGGTCGAACACAAGGTCGTTTCTTCCGTTTTGTGGTACGCTAGGCCTCGTTTCCATCTCCTGTTCCGTCCAAGCCGGTTGGCTCCCACGTGTTCCGTTGCCTCCCGATGAACACAAAGCATTCCATTGCCTCCCCATGAACACGGCGCATTTCGTTGCCTCCCCATGAACATGACGACGACGCGGTTTCTCCGTTCTGACCCAGCTATGTACACAAGCCCTGGTCGTACGTATGTGCGAGTAGGTGTTCGAGACCCCGCCCGTATGTACACTTACGTAGCCGTATTTTCTTTCTTGCACACTGGCCGCTGTACGTATGTGTACATGCTATGTGCGCGCCTCTACTACGACACGTGCACACCTCTACATCGACCAGTATATATGTACGTACACGTTCGCGACCAGAATGACAACGCTACATACGCTTCGACCAGGTGGGTCCCAACTGTCAGGCACTTCCTTGTGTGCGAAGATGTAGACGGTGGGTCCCAGCAGTCAGGGGGCGAATCGTTTTTTTATTTTTTGCCCGGACGCACTTCCTTGCGTGCAAAGATGTAGCTGGTGGGTCATAGCAGTCAGGGGGGCGAATCGTTTTTTTTTCGAATACACTTCCTTGTGTGCGAAGATGTAGCTGGTGGGTCCCAACAGTCAGGGGGAAACACTTTTTTCGAGAAATACAGTGGCCCATCTAGTGGGTCCCAGCTGTCAGGTGGAGGAATCATTATTTTCCGCATAATAAGGAGGCACTTCCTTGTTGTGTCCATGGACCCAGCTGTCAGCCTCTCTACGTACAGTCCACGTCCGATGGAAGTCGTTCCTTGACCACGTTGGCCATGCCGCGCCGAGAGCACCACGGCGGTGGACGACGGCGAGGCCTAGGAAGGGGACAACGCAGAGCCGGGGAAGATGCAACAGGGGATGCACACACAGAGAGGAGTATGAGGGTTCACTGGTTCGGCTGCGGTGTGAGGCTGCCGTCGTCGCAGAATAACAGGGGGTGTGGGTGAGTGGAGGGATGGCCTGGCCAGCGGTGGGAGTAGTAGGGGGCGGTGAGGCCTCCACGACAGCACATGCGGCCACGGGAGGCAGGAGCAGGCAGCACGACCGGCGCTGCTTTGGGCGGCTGGAGCAACAATACCAGAGGTTGAAGAAGCACGACAGCCGTTGGATGGACATCGTACGGTCACTGCAGCTAGAATCATTTATATTGACTAAGTTGACAAAGCCCTTGGTACGTCAACTTAGTAGGCCCACAGGTCAGGTTCCGAAACGGTGCGCCCCAGATGTCAGGGGGAGGAATCATTTTTTGGGCGGGTGAAGCTAGAATATCCGAGATTGAAGAAGAAGCACGACATCCGTTGGATGGACATCCAACGACCACTGCTGCTAGAACCGTGTGTTGACTATTGACAAAGCCTTGCATACGCGTCAACTCTTTTTTTGGGGGGACACGTCAACTTAGCAAGGCCAGAAGCGTGTGGCAGAGAACTTATAGCCCATTTGAGATTTGTAAGAATGTGCAACCCATTTTTGAATTCTAATGGAATTTACTACAGCCCATTTACAGTTTGTTAAAAGTACAACCCATTTCAACCAACCGTTCAAAACAGAATTCAATAAAATTTCCACATTTTGATGGGATCCGAAATATTTTTATCCGAAATTTCTAGTCAGATTAAATACAATTTCAATATAAATTTATATTACGTAAAAATCCAATGAAACATTGCGCTCGCAACAATTAATGAAATTAAATTTTTCAATATCCAAAAATAATATTTTAAAAAGTAATTACGTGTTTGGTGCATTTTTTTATATTTACTGCAGAATTTTTATAATTACATCCCATTTATTATTTCTTAAAGCCCATTTTCTTGTTAAGCCTAATGCATCCCTCCTAGGAAAGATTTGCAGCCTAGCGGGGCGGAGAATAACAACTTGACCTTGCCTGGGTATTCCTAAAAAAAGTATAGCTAGGCTAGCCATTTTCAGTTTGAAAAAAATTAATATCTGGGTTGGATATCTGGCCTGGGCTAGACGGGCCACATCCCGCCCAGTTAATACCTGCAGCGATGTTTTTGTTGTTGTTTAGAGGAGAAAAATTAATATCTGGGCTAAACATCAAAAAACTCTGCAGTGCTCACACCTCAAAAACACAAATACTGCTCGAGCTGCTTGGTCCCAGGTGTCGGCCGCTTCTTGTGCAATTCTCTCGTTTATCGACTACTCCCTCCTTTCTGGTTTATAGTGCTCAATTTAAAAATCTCACCAATCAAGGTAGATGGCGAGTGCTGGAATACTTTTTGTAGTTTTGCAAAAGCACCTAATTAATGCTCTTGTTATCCTCAAAAAATTATGTTTATCAATGCATTAATTGCAATGCATGCATGCATAAAGTACATGCATTGGTCAATGTTCTCTTAATACTTGCATGCAATGATTTAATGCACCTTGGAATCTGAACATGTGATGGAAAACAACCAAATTGAGCCTTATAAAATGGAAAACTAAAATTTTGACATAAGCCCTATAAACCGGAAAGGAGGGAGTACATAGGTTGACAATGGTGTGGAAACGTGATGTCAGGAAACCAGGAGGAAGCAAAATAAATTATATATATATATATATATATATATATATATATATATATATATATATATATATATATATATAATAAGGAGGCACTTGCATACGTGAGGCTATGGCCCTGGTGGGTCCCCATTGTCATCCTCTCCAAGTAAAGTCATCTCCTGGCCAGCGCGTGCTTTCCGCCCGAAACAGTCAGCGCCGCCATCCCCCCGCTTCCCGGTGCAGGCGATTGCTCCGCCTTCAAACGACACAAGTGTCGTCCGTCCGTCCATCTGTCGCCCACATTAATGATACGCGGTTGCCTAGGCGGCTACTCCGGCGCCACACGTCCGTCCCTCCACCGCCCACCATTGCTATATAAACTGCTGCGCCGGCCATAGCCGCAGTCATCCACATCCGTTCCCTTTCTCCTGTCCACACCGCTACTGCCCACCATGGCTTCCTCGCGCTCCAGCGCTCTTCGAGATGGGCGGACGACGGACCACAAGGAGATGGCAGCCATTGCTGCCGACCGGCTAGCCGGCAGGCAGCCGGAGGACGACGACGTCCCAATGGAGAACATGGGAGTCGATGATCCGGCGCCAACCTCCTCCTCCGCGCCATCCTCGCTGGTGCATTGCACCATGACCATCGGCGAGGCCAGTGCCTAATATATGGACACGGTGAGGCAGATGCGTGAGGAGCAGTTCCGGGCGGCGCAGGCTGACGCCGCCTACAACCACCATCTCCTCCAGGAGCACCTGCAGGCGGAGGATCAGATAGCCGCGCAACGGGCGGAGCTGGAGGCGCTGCTTGATTCGTATCGCTCCACCCGCGAGGGCCGCCTCAAGTGCTGGCTGTACCGCATGCAGGTGGCGGAGGCTGCGGCCGCCTACTAAGAGGGCGATGAAGCGGGTGAGGCGCTGTTTGGCGAGACCGAGGACGAGGCAGAGGACAATACCAGCTCTGACGAGTGCCCGCTCTGCTGGCGTCAGTGAGGCCCTGCTCCGCCGAGGCCCCGTTGTGCCAACAACGAGGCAGAGGACACCGCCGGCTCCATCGAGGCCCTGCCCCACCAACAACGAGGCAGAGGACATCACCGGCTCAGCCGAGGCCCCACCCTACTAGCAATGAGGAGGAGGATTTCCACTGCTCCACCGAGGCGCCGCCCGCCGGCAACGAGACAAAGGACATCACCGGCTCCACCGAGGCCCCGCCCCGCTGCCAACGAGGCCGCGCCACACAGAAAACGAGGAAGAGTAGAACACGGTAGGTCACCGCCGCTCAGGTCCAAGTAAGGCCACCGCTGCTACCCTCCGGTTGAAGCCAAGCTAGGCGGGTTGACCATTGACGACCGGTTAGCTTCTTGGCGACGACGTGGAGTCGGAGAGCTATGCTGGAGAAGAACACTGCTTCTACTTAACTGCTGGTGCAGTTGGCTGACTGACATGTTGGCCCAACAGGCCACATGTCAGTTACGCAACTGCACCTGCAGTTAAGTCACTGAAGCTTTTGTTCGGCTCAGCGGGACACAGGTGGGTAGCTTCGGTTAATTAATTATAGCTCCAGCGCACCCCTTTTTAGTTGAAGAATGTATGAAATGGAATGAAATCTGGCATGTTTATATGAAATCCGACCGTGTATGAATGAATTTATTTTGATTAGTTCGAATTCCTGTATCACTGGTGTTGGATGAACATGCAAAACAATACGTCTAGCATTATTCCCAGGGTGATCACCTCGTTTGCAGCAGTTTCACATGTACTCCCTCCGGTCCTTTCTAGTCTGCATACAAGTTTTGTCTGCAGTCAAAGTATCTCTACTTTGACCAATCTTATAGAAAAAAGTATGCACTTTTACAATGTGCGAAGTAAAAAGGAACATAAGGAGTACAAAGAGTTTGAGCAGCTTTTTAGCGTTTCTGTACATTGCAATCAAACACACAGGGCTGACAATTTATAGAGAACATTCAAAATAATCGATGATTATGGATCTCAGCGACTCACATGTCAGAGGCAATATTTACTTCACAACTAAAGAATAAAAAAAAATTGACCGACGCTGCTGACAGCAAAGGGCGTCCATTCGAAAATATCAAACGCATGTCTTGCTAAAATCAATGAGAAAAATTTGACAAGGTTATCCCATTCCAAAATATCAAATGCCTATGATTGTGGAATGGGAAGGGTTTGCCATCAATTCGGACATTGACATGGCACCTCGTGCTAAATAAACTAGCTATTCTTTTTGTGCGGTTCCACCAAAATCAACCAAATTCACGCGTAGCTTGTATGATTTCGCCCTTATATGTTGCAACGCCTTGAACTTATCGACACATCCTTTCTTGTGGTGGAAATGAATGATTCGATGTATTCATGAACATTTTGTGCAGTTCCCATTGAAATCAAGCTGAGCACCCCTATTTGCACAAATACAAAAAAGTGATTAGTACAAAGCAAACTGTACTATGAATTGACAGTTTAAACAGGCACCTACATGGTCCATGTAGAGCACACTTTTAGAAAAATGGAACTCACCAGAAAGAATCCTAGAACAACATTGTACCCGCGCATCACAGCAAAAAATGGAGATTTGTCAGTCCTTATGAGCTGAAGTTAATTTGGTCTTGTGGGGAGTAATGTAACCATCCTTCAACTGCTCCTTCCAATGAGAAGATAGACAGGGCTTCTTCATCCTGGCATAATCGGAACTAGTCACTTCACGTACTCCATATTATTCTTCAGAGGAAGATGATCTTGTTGTGCAAAGACAAGAGGACTACTAAATGCTAGGATCCCTGTTTGCTCAAAAAAAAGGAAAGGAAATATTTAAAACATCACAGATGAAGAACTTCTCAAGGACAATACCACTTTTTCATGACCGTATCTAAACAGTAGCACAACACCAATAGAGATGACAAAGCTCAATCATATGGATGAAATCAGTGGGCGAGTACCAACCTTTGTCAGGAGGCTTATTGTGTAGGGCATACAGATGAAGCACTTCTCTGGAATCATCTGTTGCTATCTAATGGGGTGGCCATGCTTACTATATACTACTCAATTAGTTTAATGTTTCCAACATCTTCTTGTGCAATTCCACTAAAATATATGGCATCTTCAAAGAAGATCCCTGTTTGCACAAGTAGAGATAATTACGTATTACATTAAGAGTGTCATCAAATTAGTGGCAAAACAATTGCTCGTTCCAGCCATAGCAATAAATTAAGATGCAAAACTATATCATTACTTGTGTCATCACAGTTCCAATGCTTCATTACAGCACCAGGAGTTGATTTTTGTTTTTCCGCTTGTTCTTCCCCTTCATCACTTGGTTCAATAATAGACAAGCTTCGCCTTCAATGTAAGATTTGGCATGTCAATTAGGGAGCACAAGTATAGCACTAAACAATGACATTAATTTTCTGATGAAAGTGGCAAAATACAGGCCAACAGTTGTGAAATATCCTTATCTTACCTCAATGGGATATTACGGTGCACATACAGATTGGAAGTCTTGTCTCCATTTGTGCAGTTCACTAAAATCAAGCAACATTACCATACACGTAGCACAACATATGAAAGCACACTGCAGAATCATGTGGAAGAAGGCTAGTACTGACCTCTCATGATGCGGAATTCAAACAACTCACAAGATGAAGATCCGAACCAAATTTGCCAACACGCATAGGAAGTAAGATCTCCTCTTGTGCAGTTCCACTAAGATCAAGCAATCAAGCAACATTGTCGGTGTGACATTTTGGTTGAACTGCACAAAACACTCTTAAACAAAAGTGTTTTGTGCAGTGCAACAAAAGGTCACAATGGCAACGAGGTCAAGTAGATAACCCTGTTTACACAGAGGTGCAAAGGAAACAACTAGTGGTCAATAACGATGGATGACACATAAGCCAACAAAAGAAGCATCTACCTTATCTAGATGGGAAAGAAAGCAAGACAGTAGCATTTCTCAAATGGTGGCATTGATTAATATTAACATAGAGATTATATTAACAATATAATTCGTTAAACATGTAATTTGCTTTTAATTGTGGCATTGCATCAATTTTCCAGCGGCATTATTAGAGGGTGTTTTTTTATAGGGACATTTTGGTGTAGGGACTAAAAAACCTCCGTGTCAGTCCCATCCAAACCAAATAGGAGGGACTTTTAGGGACTAAAAGTGGGCATTTTTGGGACTAAAGAAAGAAGACCCCGAGGGAGTCTTTTTGGGACTTTTTCCAATAGTTGCCCCAGCCACGCATCACGCCTTGTCTCTATTAGTTCATTACTAGGGGTAACATGGTCTTTTAGCATGTCATTTAATAACCTCTAGTCCATGTTTAGTCCCTGGAACCAAGCAGGTAGGGACCAGGGAGTTTTTAACCAAACAGGGCCTTAGATTAACAACAGCTAAAGAGTTGCGCGGGATAGTGGACGCACCAGCACCATGTGCATCTACCAATGTACCGTGGTCATGCACAGTCTGTTGCAACAAAGAACAAACAACCAACGAGCATATTTGTGTTGGTCCCAGTTTTGTTATCTTTAGACACCTTTCCCTATGTGAGCGCAGCAAATCTAGTCCTAATCAAACTCTACAGCCTTGTCCCCCAAAACAAAAGATCAGTTCGTTACAGATGTGCGTACTGCGTTTGTCATTGTTTTACCTTTTCGACCAATGTAGGTGCTAGATAGCCAGTCTGTACTAGTACTTTCGCCTATTCCTTTCCTCTTTGAACTACGTCCTAGATTTATGTGATACAAATTTCCCTACTACTTTCCCCCACTCCTTTCCTCTTTGAACCACGTCCTAGATTCATGGTATACATGCAGCTAGAGCAATGCATGTGGAATAAGTAAATTATACCTTAAGGTTCTTCAGGCGTGGTTCGGTGGGCGACGGGACGACGACGACGAAGAAGGGGTCGGAGGCCCTCCCGCGCCGCTGCTGGGTGAAAGTGAACAGCTGCGCCGGCAGTGGATTCCCTCCCTCGCCGACGGCAACAGCATTAAGCCTCCTTCCCTTCCCGGCGGACGGATCCTGCCGGCTCTTTGAGCAGCAGTGAGGGGAGAGAGAGGCCAACGAAGTCTTATTTAGATATGGAGAGGGTGAGAGAGTGTGAAGAGAGCAACTACAAGCGCTAAGGCTCCAGCGTGTATATATATATACTGGAGAGAGAGTGTGAAGCGTGCAAACCCTAGAAAACAAGCGCGAGGCTGCACCTTATAGAGTACGTGATGAGGTGATTATACGGTCACTACGAGATCGTATAGCTCCGTATCCATCCATTTTGACCAGTCAAAGAATCCTCCTGGCACAAATTATTCTGAAGTGTAGTTATCGAACCCGAGACCTCAAGTTTTTTTGAGTGGAACCCGAGACCTCAAGTTTGATGAGCGAACAGGCTAACCAGCTACACAACCCTCCCGTTATGTTCAATGAGAGGAAAATAACCTTTTATACATTCCTGCATTCGTGTAACAAGCATGCCGTATTTTTTTGTGTGTGTGGGAGTCATTGGGATTTAAATCATAATCGTGTCATGTGGCTTTGGTGGTAAGACTATCCACAATGGTGCAGAAATAATGTAGCCTTAGTCACCTTACCTCTCTCCATGTAGTACGTTGGGTCTGACCAATCAGAGAGTGAAACAAACAAATTAATAAGAAAAAATAAAAGCGCCAGCGGTGTATCTTACCTCACACATCTCGCTACTGCTCGGGAACACTGTCCAATTGATCCCTCTGTTCGCTTGTTGGAGTGATGGGCCATGGGTAGCCTCACCCGAGTCCCTTGGCACATCAAAACTTTGGGCTGGCTTCGTCCCGCAATGGCCCCAGCTAGAAGATCCGCCCTCCGTGGGCCGGCTGGCTCAGAGGCCGTCCACCGGAGGACGGCCAAGTACCCGAAGATGGCCCTAAGAGCGGCCGGCTCCAGTAGACCAGCTCCTGGAGGGGGCGGCCTCCCACCGCCCTCAGAGTCTGGCCCCCCATCAAGAGTACAAGGCAGAGCGTGGCTACAGTGAAGCCCGTCGCCCCCAAATCCCGGGATAAGCATGGCTACAGTGCCCCGTACGGGCGGAGATCTCCGCACAGCGTGGCACTGTGCCATGTCCCCCCTGACGTCGCTCCAGGCAGGTGGAGCCCTGTTCCCCACGATAGCCTGTCGGTACGGCCTGCCGGCGGCGGGCCCTATCAGGCGGTGACGCCACGGAAGACGGCGGAAACCTAACCAGTCGGACTCGGGAAGGGCCGGCCTTCAGCAGGCGACCGTCCCTTGCCCCAAGGCAAGCATGCCATTAAGCTGATGAGACCAGGTGTGGCTACAGTGATCTCCCACCAGGCGGCGGGACAATAGCCACGATGAGATGACCAAGCCCTCGTCACTGACGCCACGGCTACGGTGAGTAGCCACCAACCAGTCGACGGGGCCCACTAGGCAGCGAGCCCCAATGGTCAGCAGAGAAGCCGGAGGCCGGAGACGCTGACAGTCGGGCCCAGTACCCAGCCAGATTACCGTTGTACCCCTGGGGGGTAGGCCTATATAAACCCCCCAGGACACCCATGCAAAGGGTTCCGACTCAGATAGAACTAGCCAGTTACCTAGGGCAGGGAAGAGCTAGCCTTGCCTTCTCCTACCTCTAGACACAGCTTAAGGAGCATCTTGTATCACTAGTGCCTTAGTGATCATGCAGAGTCCCCGCAGAGCAGGACTAGGGGTATTATCTCCACGAAGAGCCCCCAACCTGGGTAAAGTTCGCCGGTGTACGTGTCTATGCCTCATCCTGCATCCAGGCTCCGGCGACGTTCTACTCGTTCCCACCATGATAAGCCATCCGTTGGCATATGTTGTACCCAACCCCTAACATTTGGCGCCCACCATGGGGCGAGGTGCACCATCTCCTGGAGATCTGCTCTGGACGGGAACCCTGTTCCTTCCTGGCGAGCAAAGCCAGCCCAGCACGCCTGATGGCGTCAGCCCCGACGCGCTGCACGACACGGAGATCGCCTGCGCGGCGGGCTGCCTCGCTGACCTCGTCGGAGAGATCGACCTCTCCGACAAGCCGGCCTCCGACGCGGGCACTAGCTGCCCCGAGAGCCGCCTCGTCAGCCTCCTCGACCAGCTCCATGTCACCAGCGAGCCTGCTGTGGACCTAGAGTCTATTTGCTCCACCAATCCGATGATCGTCGACTCCGACACGGTGTCGTTTGATGCGTTCCCCACCAACGTGGTGGTCTACGACGAGCCGCCTCCTTGCGAGCACAGCGGCGGGAGCACCATCACAGAGGTGCTTGTCATCAGCAGCGGAGAGCACTCGGACGAGCGCGCTCGAGACCCCCTCGACGCGGCTATTCGCGAATTAACGGCGACCATTCCAGAGGGCGCGGATGCTGAGGTGCTGGAGGTGCGCCGCGTCCAACTTCTCAAGAGCGCTGGCCGCCTGGCCAGCATGCGCCATCTCTCGAATGCCTACCGACGCGAGATGGATCTGGCCATTGGCGGCACACCGGCTCTTGAGGGGCCTAGCCGCCTCGGCATGGTTCGGCAGCGTGGCGCGGCCGTCGCCAACATGTTCGGGGCAGAACGCCCTGTTTACGCCACGCCTGCAGAGAACATCCGGGCCGCCCAGGCGGTGACGGATGATCTAGACAAATACGACGGCGATGAGCGCCGCCACATGACGGAGCGGGTCCAGCAGCTCCTAGACGCGGCCACCGCCCAGCACGAAGCCGGCTGCCGCGCTGAAGTTCCAGCCCGACGAAACAATGAGCCGCCCCCTCGCCAAGACCATGGGGCGACATCCCGGACGCCGACTGGTGGCGCCCGTGGAGGAAAAGGCAATGAGCCGGCTGCTAGCCGCAGCTGGACACGCCTCTCCATCGAGCGAGACGAGGACGACCGCCCTCGAGCGATGGAGCGGTGAGGCGACCCGCCGCCTCGTCCGCCTCGTGGAACTAGGCATCCCACTCCGCTGCCTGTCACGCACCCGACACTCGGCGACCGCCTTGGCCGCTGAGAGGGAGTCGGAGAGAACGACACCCGCCATTGGATCGATCGCCTCAACCGATCGCTGGCGCTAGAAGAAGAAGACCCACTGGGCCCGCCCTATTTTGGCCCGCGAATCCGAGATGAGCTTTTCCCGAAAGGGTTCACTCTCCCGCGAGATACACCCAAATACACCGGCTCCGTGAAGTCGAAGGACTCGCTGGTCGATTACTCCATGGCCGTCAGCATAGCGAACGGCAACAAGCGCGTTGCCGTGAAGTACATACCGCTCATGCTTCAGGGCATGGCCCGGACGTGGCTTAACAGCCCGAAGCCCTGCAGCATCAACATCTGGGTAGATTTCACCGAGGCCTTCATCCGCAACTTCACCAGCACGTACAAGTAGTCTCCCAAGCCCCGTCAGCTCTCCTTGTGCGTCCAAGGGCCCAGCGAATCAACTCGCGACTATCTCACACGCTGGGCCGAGCTGCGCAACTCCTGCAAGGGCGTGCACGAGGTACAGGCCATCGAGTACTTCACCGCCGACTGCCGAGAGGGCACCCTCCTCAAGCACCGGCTTCTCTGCGACGAGCCTGTGACTCTCGACGAACTATTGATCATCGCTGATAAGCACGCCACGACCAACTCCTCCATGAAGGCGGAGATCCTAGTCGATGCATCCGGCAAGGTGGCACCTCAGGCTCCTCGGACTCCGGCTGGTGAGACCAGTCGGAGACAGCCCCCAAGCGACAACAAATGGAAGGCCACCCAACCGACTTCCAACAGCCGGCAGGTGGCGACAGTCGAGGATCAGTAGCTAGAGGGGCAGCCAGCGCCCAAGCGTCAGAAGGGCGGCAAGCCCAATTGGTTGCCCGCCTTCTCGTATGAGTAGACCCTTGATGCTCCCTACAAGTTCCATAGTGGCGCGAAGCCATCCAATCACACCACTCAGAAGTGTCACTGGCTCACCAGGATCGCTAAGGGAGATGGCCTCCTACCTCCTCCGCCCTCTGGCCCGCCTCCTCCTCCTCCTCAGCAGCCGGCGGTCCGGCCAGTCGGCGCCATCCAAGACGAGTATCCTGCAGAGCACGGAGCTTATGTTGTGTTCACTAGTGTGGCCGATGACAGACGCAACAGACGACAACAACAGCAAGAGGTGCAGGCAGTGGCCTCAAGCACCCCAGAGTTCATGCATTGGTCCGAGAAGCCCATCAGTTGGAGCAGGGCGGACCATCCGGAAGTGATGCCTTCTCCCGGTTCCTACGCCTTAGTCCTGGAGGCCACCCTCGCAACACAAAGACGAGCGGCTCGTTTTTCCAGAGTCTTGATAGATGACGGCAGCAGCATCAATATCCTATACCATGACACAATGGAGAAATTGGGAATCAAGCAGAAGTAGCTCCTCCCGAGTCGGACTGTAATCCCTGGCATAGTCCCTGGCCTTTCCTGCTAACCAATCGCCAAGACCCAGATTGATGTCCTCTTTGGAGACAAGAATCATTTCCGCCGAGAGCCAGTTTGGTTTGAGGTGGTGGACCTAGAGAGCCCTTACCATGCACTGCTTGGCCGACCAGCCCTGGCAAAGTTCATGGTGGTCCCCCACCACGCTGATACGTCTCCAACGTATCTATAATTTTTGATTTTTCCATGCTATTATATTACCACTTTTGGATGTTTATGGGCTTTATTCTATAGATTTATATCATTTTTGGGACTAACCTACTAACCGGAGGCCCAGCCCATATTGCTGTTTTTTTGCCTATTTCAGTATTTCGAGGAAAAGGAATGTCAAACGGAGTCCAAACGGAATGAAACTTTCGGGAGCGTTATTTTTGGAACAAATCTGATCCGGAGAGCCTGGAGTGCAAGTCAAGAAAGCTCCAAGGGCCCCACGAGATAGGAGGGCGCGCCCCCCTGTAGGGTGAGCCCTCCTATATATATCCACGGACCTCGAAAACATCCAGGAGCACCACAAAACACAATTTCCACCGCCGTAACCTTCTTTATGCTTCAATTCTTATCTTTCATGTGAGCATCATTGAAGTCTCAATGCCTAGCTAAAAAGGCTTTAAAGAAAAGCGCTTGTTGGGAGACAACCCAATAATTTTCCTTGCTGTTATTAAATAAATCTTGCATCTACTCTCTGTTTAGATGTGTTTTTATCTTTTAGTTAGTGTTTGTGCCAAGTAGAACCTATAGGATAACCTACGATGATAGTTGATTTGATTCTGCTGAAAAACAGAAACTTTGCACTCACGAGAAAAAATTCAATAAATCACAGAAACGTGCTTTTTGCATTTATTCTTTTTTCTGCTGATCAATAGACAATTTGTACAGCACGTCCTATTTTGGTAAGATTTTTAGAGTTCCAAAAGTTTGCGTTAGTTACAGATTGCTACAGACTGTTCTGTTTTTGACAGATTCTGTTTTTCGTGTGTTGTTTGCTTATTTCAATGCATCTATGGCTAGTAAATTAGTTTATGAACCATAGGGAAGTTGGAATACAGTAGGTTTAACACCAAAATAAATAAATAATGAGTTCATTGCAGTACCTTATGTGGTGGTTTTGTTTTCTTTCACTAACGGAGCTTATAATATTTCCTGTTGAGTTTTGTGTTGTGAAGTTTTCAAGTTTTGGGTAAAGCCTTTATGGATTATGGAATAAAGGGTGGCAAGAGCTTAAGCTTGGGTATGACCTTGGAACCCCGAGATATTCAAGAGTAGCCAAAAGCCTAAGCTTGGGGATGCCCCGGGAAGGCATCCCCTCTTTCGTCTTCGTTGATTGGTAACTTTACTTGGAGCTATATTTTTATTCGCCACATGTTATGTGTTTTGCTTGGAGCGTCGTGTATTATATTAGTCTTTGCTTTTTAGTTTACCACAATCATCCTTGCTGCACACACCTTTTGGGAGATGCCTATTTGATTAGAATTTGCTAGAATACTCTATGTGCTTCACTTATATCTTTTGAGCTTGATAGTTTTTGCTCTAGTGCTTCACTTATATCTTCTAGAGCACGACGGTGGTGTCTTAATTTTGAAGAAATTGATAGTCTCTCATGCTTCACTTTTATCATTTTGAGAGTCTTTTAGAACAGCATGGTATTTGCTATTGTTACAAAGTTGGTCCTAGAATGATGAGCATCCAAGTTGGGTATAATAAAAACTATCATAGGAAGTGAATTGGATGCTATGATCAACTTGATACTTGATAATTGTTTTGAGATATGGAGGTAGTGATATTAAAGTTATGCTAGTTGGGTGATTATGAATTTAAAGAATGCTTGTGTTGAAGTTTGTGATTCCCGTAGCATGCACGTATGGTGAATCGCTTTGTGATGAAGTTGGAGCACAATTTTATTTATTGATTTTCTTCCTTATGAGTGGCGGTCGGGGATGAGCGATGGTCTTTTCCTACCAATCTATCCCCCTAGGAGCATGCGCGTAGTGCTTTGATTTTTGATGACTTCTAAATTTTTGCAACAAGTATATGAGTTCTTTTGATTAATGTCGAGTCCATGGATTATACGCACCCTTTCACCCTTCCACCATTGCTAGCCTCTCTTGTGCCACACAATTTTCGCCGGCACCATAAACCCTTTATTTACCTTCCTCAAAACAGCCACCATACCTACCTATTATGGCATTTCCATAGCCATTCCGAGATATATTGCCATGCAACTTTCCACCGTTCCGTTCATATGACACACATTACTTTTGTCATATTGCTCTTTGCATGATCATGTAGTTGACATCTTATTTGTGGCAAGGACACCTTCATAATTTTGATACATGTCGCTCTTGAGTCATTGCATATCCCGGTACACCGCCGGAGGCATTCATATAGAGTCATATCTTGTTCTCGATCGCTCTGAGTTGTAAATCCATAAAAGTGTGATGATCTTCATTATTAGAGCATTGTCCTCGTGAGGAAAGTATGATGAATGCTATGATTCCCCCTCAAGTCGGGATGATACTTCGGACTTTACAAAAAAAAAGGAAAAGATAAAAAAAAGAGAAAGGCCAAAAAGAAAAAAAAGAAAAAGGCCAAAGAAAGAAAAAAAGAGAAAAAGAAAAAGAAAAAATGAGAGAAAAAGAGAGAAGGGACAATGCTACCATCTCCTTTTCCACACTTGTGCTTCAAAATAGCACCATGATCTTCATGATAGAGAGTTTCATATGTTGTCACGTTCATATACTAGTGGGAATTTTTCATTATAGAACTTGGCTTGTATATTCCGATGATGGGCTTCCTCAAAAGTGCCCTAGGTCTTCGTGAGCAAGCGAGTTGGATGCACACCCAATTAGTTTCTTTTATTGAGCTTTCATATATTTATAGCTCTAGTGCATCCATTGCATGGCAATCCCTACTAACTCACATTGATATCTATTAATGGGCATCTCCATAGTACGTTGATACGCCTAGTTGATGTGAGACTATCTTCTCCTTTTTGTCTTCTCCACAACCACCATTCTATTCCACATATAGTGCTATGTCCATGGCTCACGCTCATGTATTGCGTGAAAGTTGAAAGATTTTGAGATTATTAAAGTATGAAACAATTGTTGGCTTGTCATCGGGGTTGTGCATGATTAAATACTTTGTGTGCTGAAGATAGAGCAACAGCCCGACTATATGATTTTGTAGGGATAACTTTCTTTAGCCATGTTATTTTGAGAAGACATGATTACCTTGATTAGTAGGCTTGAAGTATTACTATTTCTTATGTCTTTATGAACTTTTATTTTGTATTCATTTGGATCTGAACATTCATGCCCCAATGAAAGAAAATTACATTATGAATTATGCTAGGTAGCATTCCACATCAAAAATTCTCTTTTTATCATTTACCTACTCGAGGACGAGTAGGAATTAAGCTTGGGGATGCTTGATACGTCTCCAACGTATCTATAATTTTTGATTGTTCCATGCTATTATATTACCCCTTTTGGATGTTTATGGGCTTTATTCTACACATTTATATCATTTTTGGGACTAACCTACTAACCGGAGGCCCAGCCCATATTGCTGTTTTTTTTGCCTATTTCAGTATTTCGAAGAAAAGGAATATCAAACAGAGTCCAAACGGAATGAAACCTTCGGGAGCGTTATTTTTGGAACAAATCTGATCCGGAGAGCCTGGAGTGCAAGTCAAGAAAGCTCCAAGGGCCCCACGAGATAGGAGGGTGCGCTCCCCTATAGGGCGTGCCCCCCTGTCTCGTGGGCCCCTCGGGCGTCCACCGACGTACTTCTTCCTCCTATATATATCCATGTACCCCGAAAACATCCAGGAGCACCACGAAACACAATTTCCACTGCCGTAACCTTCTGTATCCGCGAGATCCCATCTTGGAGCCTTCACCGGCACTCTGCTAGAGGGGGAATCGATCACGGAGGGCTTCTACATCAACACTATAGCCTCTCCGATGAGTTGTGAGTAGTTTACCACAGACCTACGGGTCCATAGTTATTAGCTAGATTCTCTCTTTTTGGATCTCAATACAATGTTCTCCCCCTCTCTTGTGGAGATCTATTCAATGTAATCTCTTTTTGCGGTGTGTTTGTTGAGATCCGGTGAATTGTGGGTTTATGATCAAGTTTATCTATGAATAATATTGGAATGTTCTCTGAATTCTTTTATGTATGATTGAGTTATCTTTGCAAGTCTCTTCGAATTATCAGTTTGGTTTGGCCTACTAGATTGATCTTTCTTGCCATGGGAGAAGTGTTTAGCTTTGGGTTCAATCTTGCGGTGATCTTACCCAGTGACAGAAAGGGTTGCAAGACACGTATTGTATTGTTGCCATCGAGGATAACAAGATGGGGTTTATATCATATTGCATGTGTTTATCCCTCTACATCATGTCATCTTGCTTAAGGCATTACTCTGTTCTTATGAACTTAATACTCTAGATGTAGGCAGGAGTCGGTCGATGTGTGGAGTAATAGTAGTAGATGCAGGCAGGAGTCGGTCTACTTGTTATGGACGTGATGCCTATATACATGATCATGCCTAGATAATCTCATAACTATGCGCTTTTCTAACAATTACTCAACAGTAATTTGTTCACCCACCGTAATACTTATGCTATCCCAAGAGAAGCCTCTAGTGAAACCTATGGCCCCCGGGTCTATCTCTTATCATATTTGCTTTCAATATACTTTTATTTGCATCTTTATTTTCTGCATCTATATTATAAAATACCAAAAATATATTTATCTTATCATCCTATCTCTATCAGATCTCACTTTTGTAAGTGACCATGAAGGGATTGACAACCCCTTTATTACGTTGGTTGCGAGTTCTCAGTTTGTTTGTATAGGTGCGTGGGACTTTTGAGGAGCCTCCTACTGTATTGATACGTTGGTTCTCAAAACTGAGGGAAATACTTACGCTACACTTTGCTGCATCACCCTCTCCTCTTCGGGGAAAACCAACGCTAGCTCAAGACGTAGCAAGAAGGATTTATGGTGCCGTTGCCAGGGAGGTCTTGCTCAAGTCAAGACATACCAAGTACCCATCACAAACTCATCTCCCTCGCATTTACATTATTTTCCATTCGCCTCTCGTTTTCCTCTCCCCCACTTCACCCTTGCCGTTTTATTCGCCCTCTTGTGTCTCCATGTGCCTTCTATGTGCTTGCATCTTCGCTTGCTAAAAATCTATCGATATGGATCCACTTAAAGTGTTCTACTTGGATCATCTTCGATCCTTATGCTCTCGTGCTAAAAACCCCAACTAGCCTAGTTGATGGGAAATCTTTAGATGAGCATGCTCATTTTGTGCGTCACCGTTTGTCTGAAAAAGGGAGACTCTTATGGGATCAAATAAATAGATTGATGTGTTATGCTTGGAATCTTTGTGAAATTTGTGATTTTACTCGTTGCTCTAAGAACCCTAAAAAACACCTTCCTTACCTATGTGAGTTTAATGAAAATAAAATCTTATCTTCTTATGCAAAGGGTGTTTATAGTTACTATGATATCGAACAAATTGAAGAATTTGTTGCTTTTAAGGGTGATTATGAAGTTGCTTCTTTGATTGAAAAGTATGATATTACTCTCTACGAATCTGAAATTTTTGACATACTTAAATATTGCTACGAAAGCTATGCTCATAATGTCTATGTCAAAGAATTTATTGAGAGAATGACCGTTGCTTTGGAAGAAAATAATGATATTCATGAATCTATAGATAATGATGATTCCGACGATTTGATTGAAATATCCCTTGATGAACATGATGCTTGCTATTCTTGTGGCCATGATGCCAATATTTATGAAGATCAATTTGCTATAGTTCCTTATGTTAAACATGAGATCGTTGCTATTGCACCCATACTTGGTATCTCCTTGAATAAAAAGCATGATTGCAATGATTTTACTATAAATTCTCTTGATGTTAATTGTGCTAATAATATGCAAAACCCTAAGCTTGGGGATTCTAGTTTTGTTATGTCTACTACTTGTTGTAATGATCATGATTGGGGTGATTCTTTTTATGGTCTTGAAAATTTATTTAAGCCTCATGGTGAATATGAGATTGATAATAGTGTTTGCAATATTATTGAAAGTGTGTTTGGAAGAGTGTCAACTTTAGATCCCACATATTTGGAGAATGTTCAATCTTACGATATTTTTGATAGAAGTGGGTTTGGAGAGGTCATGACTTTAGTTAATGTTAATCCCACTATTTTGGAAGAGTGTCAACTTTGCATGCATGTGGATCATGTTTAAAATATTTTATGTGATAGCTATTTTGTTGAATTTGCTCATGTCCCACTTGTAATTATTATGAGAGAGGAAAATATGGTTGTAGAAATTTTTATCTTACTAAATTACCTCTCGTCATGTTGAGATTGCTATCGTCTCTTTCTTCTTCCTTGCATGTGCTAGTTTTTGCTTGCCTTGCAAATTTGTTTCATTATAATATGCCTATGCATAGGAATATGTTAGACTTAGATGTGTTTGTCACGTGTTTCATGATGTCTCTTTATGCTTCAATTCTTGTCTTTCATGTGAGCATCATTGAAGTCTCATTGCCTAGCTAAAAAGGCTTTAAAGAAAAGCGCTTGTTGGGAGACAACCCAATAATTTTCCTTGCTGTTATTAAATAAATCTTGCATCTACTCTCTGTTTAGATGTGTTTTTATCTTTTAGTTAGTGTTTGTGCCAAGTAGAACCTATAGGATAACCTACGATGATAGTTGATTTGATTCTGCTGAAAAACAGAAACTTTGCACTCACGAGAAAAAATTCAATAAATCACAGAAACGTGCTTTTTGCATTTATTCTTTTTGCTGCTGATCAATAGACAATTTGTATAGCACGTACTATTTTGGTAAGATTTTTAGAGTTCCAAAAGTTTGCGTTAGTTACAGATTGCTACACTGTTCTGTTTTTGACAGATTCTGTTTTTCGTGTGTAGTTTGCTTATTTCAATGCATCTATGGCTAGTAAATTAGTTTATGAACCATAGGGAAGTTGGAATACAGTAGGTTTAACACCAAAATAAATAAATAATGAGTTCATTGCAGTACCTTATGTGGTAGTTTTGTTTTCTTTCACTAACGGAGCTTATAATATTTCCTGTTGAGTTTTGTGTTGTGAAGTTTTCAAGTTTTGGGTAAAGCCTTTATGGATTATGGAATAAAGGGTGGCAAGAGCTTAAGCTTGGGTATGCCCATGGAACCCCAAGATATTCAAGAGTAGCCAAAAGCCTAAGCTTGGGGATGCCCCGGGAAGGCATCCGCTCTTTTGTCTTCGTTGATTGGTAACTTTACTTGGAGCTATATTTTTATTCGCCACATGATATGTGTTTTGCTTGGAGTGTCATGTATTATATTAGTCTTTGCTTTTTAGTTTACCACAATCATCCTTGCTGTACACACCTTTTGGGAGATGCCTATTTGATTAGATTTTGCTAGAATACTCTATGTGCTTCACTTATATCTTTTGAGCTTGATAGTTTTTGCTCTAGTGCTTCACTTATATCTTTTAGAGCACGACGGTGGTGTCTTAATTTTGAAGAAATTGCTAGTCTCTCATGCTTCACTTATATCATTTTGAGAGTCTTTTAGAACAGCATGGTATTTGCTATTGTTACAAAGTTGGTCCTAGAATGATGAGCATCCAAGTTGGGTATAATAAAAACTATCATAGGAAGTGAATTGGATGCTATGATCAACTTGATACTTAATAATTGTTTTGAGATATGGAGGTAGTGATATTAAAGTTATGCTAGTTGGGTGATTATGAATTTAAAGAATGCTTGTGTTGAAGTTTGTGATTCCCGTAGCATGCACGTATGGTGAATCGCTTTGTGATGAAGTTGGAGCACAATTTTATTTATTGATTGTCTTCCTTATGAGTGGCGGTCGGGGATGAGCGATGGTCTTTTCCTACCAATCTATCCCCCTAGGAGCATGCGCGTAGTGCTTTGATTTTTGATGACTTCTAAATTTTTGCAACAAGTATATGAGTTCTTTTGATTAATGTCGAGTCCATGGATTATACGCACCCTTTCACCCTTCCACCATTGCTAGCCTCTCTTGTGCCACGCAATTTTCGCCGGTACCATAAACCCTTTATTTACCTTCCTCAAAACAGCCACCATACCTACCTATTATGGCATTTCCATAGCCATTCCGAGATATATTGCCATGCAACTTTCCACCGTTCCGTTCATATGACACACATTACTTTTGTCATATTGCTCTTTGCATGATCATGTAGTTGACATCTTATTTGTGGCAAGGACACCTTCATAATTTTCATACATGTCGCTCTTGAGTCATTGCATATCCCGGTACACCGCCGGAGGCATTCATATAGAGTCATATCTTGTTCTCGCTCTGAGTTGTAAATCCATAAAAGTGTGATGATCTTCATTATTAGAGCATTGTCCTCGTGAGGAAAGTATGATGAATGCTATGATTCCCCCACAAGTCGGGATGAGACTTCGGACTTTACAAAAAAAAGGAAAAGATAAAAAAAAGAGAAAGGCCAAAAAGAAAAAAAAAGAAAAAGGGCAAAGAAAGAAAAAAAAAGAGAAAAAGAAAAAGAAAAAAATGAGAGAAAAAGAGAGAAGGGACAATGCTACCATCTCCTCCACACTTGTGCTTCAAAATAGCACCATGATCTTCATGATAGAGAGTTTCATATGTTGTCACTTTCATATGCTAGTGGGAATTTTTCATTATAGAACTTGGCTTGTATATTCCAATGATGGGCTTCCTCAAAAGTGCCCTAGGTCTTCGTGAGCAAGCGAGTTGGATGCACACCCAATTAGTTTCTTTTATTGAGCTTTCATATATTTATAGCTCTAGTGCATCCATTGCATGGCAATCCCTACTAACTCACATTGATATCTATTAATGGGCATCTCCATAGTACGTTGATACGCCTAGTTGATGTGAGACTATCTTCTCCTTTTTGTCTTCTCCACAACCACCATTCTATTCCACATATAGTGCTATGTCCATGGCTCACGCTCATGTATTGCGTGAAAGTTGAAAGATTTTGAGATTATTAAAGTATGAAACAATTGTTGGCTTGTCATCGGGGTTGTGCATGATTAAATACTTTGTGTGCTGAAGATAGAGCAACAGCCAGACTATATGATTTTGTAGGGATAACTTTCTTTAGCCATGTTATTTTGAGAAGACATGATTACCTTGATTAGTAGGCTTGAAGTATTACTATTTCTTATGTCTTTATGAACTTTTATTTTGTATTCATTTGGAGCTGAACATTCATGCCACAATGAAAGAAAATTACATTATGAATTATGCTAGGTAGCATTCCACATCAAAAATTCTCTTTTTATCATTTACCTACTCGAGGACGAGTAGGAATTAAGCTTGGGGATGCTTGATACGTCTCCAACGTATCTATAATTTTTGATTGTTCCATGCTATTATATTACCCCTTTTGGATGTTTATGGGCTTTATTCTACACATTTATATCATTTTTGGGACTAACCTACTAACCGGAGGCCCAGCCCATATTGCTGTTTTTTTGCCTATTTTAGTATTTCGAAGAAAAGGAATATCAAACGGAGTCCAAACGGAATGAAACCTTCGGGAGCATTATTTTTGGAACAAATCTAATCCGGAGAGCCTGGAGTGCAAGTCAAGAAAGCTCCAAGGGCCCCACGAGATAGGAGGGTGCGCTCCCCTGTAGGGCGTGCCCCCCATGTCTCGTGGGCCCCTCGGGCGTCCACCGACGTACTTCTTCCTCCTATATATATCCATGTACCCCGAAAACATCCAGGAGCACCACGAAACACAATTTCCACTGCCGTAACCTTCTGTATCCGCGAGATCCCATCTTGGAGCCTTCACCGGCACTCTGCTGGAGGGGGAATCGATCACGGAGGGCTTCTACATCAACACCATAGCCTCTCCGATGAGTTGTGAGTAGTTTACCACAGACCTACGGGTCCATAGTTATTAGCTAGATTCTCTCTTTTTGGATCTCAATACAATGTTCTCCCCCTCTCTTGTGGAGATCTATTCGATGTAATCTCTTTTTGCGGTGTGTTTGTCGAGATTCGGTGAATTGTGGGTTTATGATCAAGTTTATGTATGAATAATATTGGAATCTTCTCTGAATTCTTTTATGTATGATTGAGTTATCTTTGCAAGTCTCTTTGAATTATCAGTTTGGTTTGGCCTACTAGATTGATCTTTCTTGCCATGGGAGAAGTGTTTAGCTTTGGGTTCAATCTTGCGGTGATCTTACCCAGTGACAGAAAGGGTTGCAAGACATGTATTGTATTGTTGCCATCGAGGATAACAAGATGGGGTTTATATCATATTGCATGTGTTTATCCCTCTACATCATGTCATCTTGCTTAAGGCGTTACTCTGTTCTTATGAACTTAATACTCTAGATGCAGGCAGGAGTCGGTCGATGTGTGGAGTAATAGTAGTAGATGCAGGAAGGAGTCGGTCTACTTGTTATGGACGTGATGCCTATATACATGATCATGCCTAGATAATCTCATAACTATGCGCTTTTGTATCAATTGCTCGACAGTAATTTGTTCACCCACCGTAATACTTATGCTATCTCGAGAGAAGCCTCTAGTGAAACCTATGGCCCCCGGGTCTATCTCTTATCATATTTGCTTTCAATTTACTTTTATTTGCATCTTTATTTTCTGCATCTATATTATAAAATACCAAAAACATATTTATCTTATCATACTATCTCTGTCAGATATCGCTTTCGTAAGTGACCGTGAAGGGATTGACAACCCCTTTATTGCATTGGTTGCGAGTTCTCAGTTTGTTTGTGTAGGTGCGTGGGACTTTTGAGGAGCCTCCTACTGGATTGATACCTTGGTTCTCAAAACTGAGGGAAATACTTATGCTACACTTTGCTGCATCACCCTCTCCTCTTCGGGAAAAACCAACGCTAGCTCAAGACGTAGCACACGCCTACCTCAAGATGAAGATGTCAAGTACCAAGGGAATCCTAACGTAGTCGGAGACTACAAGAAGTCGGCCGCCTGCGCCGCGGACAGTAGCTGGCTGGCCATGTCCCTCGTGATTGCATCTGAGAAGCGGCTCCTAGACAGGGTGGTGGGAAGGGCGGGCAAGAAGCCGGAAATGTCACCCACGCCCAAGGAGTCGGAGGTTGAGGGCTCGTTCAAGCCGGCCAAAGAGACAAAGAAGATACCCTTGGACCCAGAGCACCCGGAGAGGCACGCTGTCGTAGGTGCAAACCTAGACAACAAATAGGAAGGCGAGCTCATCGATTTCCTCCGTGAGAATCGGGACATCTTCACATGGTCTCCCAAAGACATGCCGGGTGTTCCGAAGAATTTCGCCGAGCACAAACTACATGTCCGACCTGATGCCAAGTCGGTCAGGCAGCCCTTGCGCCGCCTGTCGGAAGAGAAGAGAAGAGTTGTTGGAGAAGAGATAGCCCAGCTTTTGGCAGCCAGATTCATCATGGAAGTGTTCTTTCCAGAATGGCTTGCCAACCCAGTCCTAGTGTTGAAGAAGAACAAGCAGTGGCGCATGTGTATTGAGTATACCAGCCTCAACAAAGCCTGCCCCAAGGATCCCTTTGCCTTACCAAGGATTGATCAAGTGATAGACTCCACAGCCGGACGCGAGCTGTTGAGTTTCTTGGATGCATACTCAGGCTACCATCAGATAAAGCTGAACCCGGCCGACAGGCTAAAGACCGACTTCATCATGCCGTTTGGAGCCTTCTGCTACCTGACCATGACGTTCGGCTTGCGAAATGCCGGCGCCACGTTTCAGCGTTGCATGCAGAAGTGCCTCCTCAAGCAACTTGGCAGAAATTCTCATGTTTATGTGGATGATGTGGTGGTGAAGACGGAGAAGCGTGGCACATTGCTAGAAGATCTCAAGGAAACCTTTGAGAACCTGCGCCGATTCGAGATCAAGCTCAACCCAGAGAAATGCGTCTTTGGAGTACCAGCCGGCCAGCTTCTCAGCTTCCTGGTCTCAGAGCGCGGCATAGAGTGCAACCCTGTGAAGATCAAGGCCATTGAGAAGATGGAGGTGCCCACCCGACTGCTGGACGTGTAGAAATTCACCGGCTGCTTGGCATCAGTTAGCCGTTTCATCAGCCGGCTGGGCGAGAAGGCTCTTCCCCTGTATCAGCTCATGAAGAAGACCATTTTTTCGAGTGGAACGACAAGTCGGATGAAGTGTTTTGCCAACTCAAGAAGATGTTGGCGACCCCACCTATCCTGGCGGCTCCAACTGAGAAGGAGCCCATGCTCCTCTACATCGCAGCCACCAGTCGGGTCGTCAGTGTAGTCATGGTGGTAGAGCGCAAGGAGGAGGACAGAGCATTACCGGTCCAGAGACCGGTGTATTACTTGAGCAAAGTACTAAACGCCTCCAAGAAAAAATACCCGCATACCAGAATGTGTGCTACGGCGTGCATTTTGCCACCAAGAAGCTGAAGCCTTACTTTCAAGAGCATCCAATAACCATCGTCTACACGGCTCCGCTTGCCGAGATCATTGGAAGCCGAGACGCCTCTGGCCGAGTGTCCAAGTGGGCTATTGATCTGGCCCCCTACACCATCTACTACCAGCCTTGCACCGCCATCAAGTCACAAGTGCTGGCCGACTTCCTCGTCGACTGGGCCAAGACCCAGTATTTGCCGCCTGCACCAGACTCCACCCATTGGCGGATGCAGTTTGATGGTTCAAAAATGCACACCGGACTGGGAGCCGGTGTCGTCCTCACCTCTCCCAAAGGCGACAAGCTCAGGTACATGCTGCAAGTCCACTTCGTCGCCTCCAACAACATAGCTGAATACGAGGCACTCATACACGGGCACCGGCTTGCCAAGGAACTCGGCATCCGCCGGATCCTGTGCTATGGTGACTCCGACTTGGTGGTCCAGCAGTCGTCAGGCAACTCAGACGCCAAGGATGCAAACATGGCAAGCTACCACTTCCTCGTGTAGCAATTCAGCGGATACTTCGAGGGGTGCGAGTCCATCCACGTGCCAAGAAACGACAATGAGCAAGCAGATGCCTTGGCACGGATTGGCTCCACCCGACAAGCAATATCAGTCGGTGTCGCCCTACGCCACCTTCTCAAGCCGTCTGTTAAGCCGTCCCCAGAATCAGATTCCATCTTCGTGCAGGCCCCTCCCGTAGCAGTCAGATCCGACTTGAGAGTCCTAGGAGCCGGCATGGGGACTTCGGCAGGCGGCCCGGGGACTGCTACAGCCGCACCCGGCTCAGGGACTCCAGAGCCCGGCCCAGGGACTTCAGCAATCGGCCTGGGGACTTCTTCAGTGCAGCAGGCAGAAGCAGCTGCCAACCCGCCACCTCCCAGCCCAACCGCCCTCATACAAGTTGTAGTGGTGGCAGTCGAAGAAATAACATCGCCATCTTGGGCCCAGCCAATCCTCAAGTTCCTAGTGAACAAGGAGTTGCCGATTGATGAGATCTCGGCCCGACAAGTGGAAAGGCTAGCAGCAGCTTACACCATAGTTAACAGAGAGCTGGTGCAATGAAGCTTCACCGGGGTTTATCAACGCTGCATGGAGCCGGACCAAGGCCAAGCAATACTCAGGGATATCCACCAAGGCGAATGCGGCCACCACGCGGCTTCAAGATCACTTGTGGCCAAGGCTTTCCGTCATGGATTCTTTTGGCCGACTGCTCTAGAAGAGGCCAAAGAACTAGTTCAGAAGTGTCAAGGGTGCCAGAGGTTCTGCTCCAAGCCACATTTGCCGGCTTATGCACTCAAGACCATTCCCATAGCTTGGCCCTTTGCTGGTTGGGGGCTAGATATGGTAGGGCCATTCAAGACGGCCCGTGGTGGCATGACTCATTTCCTTGTCGCTGTGGACAAGTTCACCAAGTGGATAGAAGCAAAACCAATCAAGAAGATGAATGGGCCGACTGCCGTGACCTTCATCGCCGACATCACCACACGGTACGACATACCACATAGCATCATCACCGACAACGGCACCAACTTCACCAAAGGAGCATTGGCTCGTTTTTGCGCAACACAAGGCATCCGACTGGACGTAGCGTCCGTTGCCCACCCACAGTCAAACGACCAAGTTGAGCGTGCAAACGGCCTCATTCTGTCCGGTATCAAGCCCCAACTGGTCGAGCCTCTGGAGCGTTCGGCCGGCTGCTGGCTCAACGAGATGCCGGCCATCCTCTGGAGCTTGCGCACAACTCCGAACAAATCAACCGGCTTCACGCCTTTCTTCCTTGTCTACGGTGCTGAAGCCGTCATCCCGACAGATATAGAGTTCGACTCCCTGAGAGTCACCATGTACACCCAAGCGGATGCCAAGGAGGCACGAGAAGACGGCGTCGACTTGCTGGAGGAGGGTCGACTGTTGGCACTCAGCTGGTCCACCATCTACGAGCAGAGTCTGCGCCGATACTACAACCGCAAGGTGAAGCCAAGATCCTTCCAGGTGGGAGACCTTGTGCTCCAGCTGATCCAGCGAACAGCCGGCCAGCACAAACTCTCGGCACCTTGGGAAGGCTCGTTCATCATCAGCAAGGTGCTGGGCAACGACTCCTACTACATGATCGATGCCCAGAAGCCTAGAGCACGCAAGAGAGATGATTCAGGCAAAGAGACGGAGAGGCCATAGAACGCAAACCTCCTCCAAAGGTTTTACAGTTGAGAGCAGTATGTATCACGCTATCTTTTGTATTATGTATAAAGACTCCGGGTACCCCGAGAAGAGCTCTGGGACTACCCTCTTTTATCTATATGATAAGTGTTATGCCTATGAGTATGTATAGTTTTATTTCCGCCTGGCACCGGGTTTGACCAGTCGGCCCGGAGGCTAGCCACCTTCTGCTATATGCCGCCTCCTGCAGCCGGACAAGTAGTGTGTCGGCACCAAAAACTTCCTTTGTCAGAAGCCACAGCTTGTAGAGCGATTGCATGGCGGGCAGGGGTTGCAAAATGGTGCCTCACACGAAAAACGACTAAGGAAGAAACACATATAGTTGAGGCCGACATCGCACCTAGTCGTCCGGCTGCCGAGCAGCCGGTCGGCCGGCTTCTACTTTTATTACCAACACTCCGAATGGCTAAGTACTAGCCCTCCCACAAGCAGCTAAATACTCAACCCAGCCGTAGTCCGCAGAGCGGCTGCTTGGCTGGCAAGAGGATAGCCAAGGGAGGGCGGCAAAGGAAAAAACCAAGGAGCAAAGGCAAGAAAAGATAGAAGTCGGCAAAGCAAAACATAAACAATGATAGAATATTTACATGGATAAAGGCCTACTGGCCGGCATTCACCAAAGTTCAATATACACCCCGCGGGTGGAATTGCGAAATTTAATCGAGATTGTCCAAGACTCTAGCAAGCAGGAAAAGGAAAAAATCCTAAGGAGTGGCAGAGGACTCCGACTGGGCAGTGCCGGTTGGTGCAACAGAGGACTCCGGCTGGGTGGCGCCGGTCAGCGTGGCGGAGGGTGCCGCCTGATGCTGGAGTCGGCTGTGCCGCCTGATGCAGAGTTGGCAGCGACAGTTGGGACGGCGGAGGGCTGGATGACAGAGTCGGTGGCGCCCGTCGGAGGAACAGGCGGCTGGTCGATCCCCGCCTGGCTGGTCCTAGCAGCAGTCAGCGCTGTGGAGCGCGGATCGTTGCTTGAGGCTCGGTCAGGCTGGGGCTGACCATCCGCCCAACCTCCGGTAGGTCGACGTCGCTCTCCTCCTCCTCCTCCTCCTCCTCCTCCCCTTCTTCCCTTTCATCGCTGGAGTCGATGACTTCAGCGGAGTCCTCACTATCCTCTGGGTTCAGCCCGAGCCATTCCTGCGGCGCTTCGGTGCCTTCCTTGACTATCTCCGGGATGAAGACACTGGTGCCGGTGAAGTCGGCGATCGCCCCCGCCCTGTTGATGAGATCAGCTTCCACCACCGCCAGCTCCTCCTGTGCCTCCAGCCGGAACGTGGTTAACTGGGCTAGATCCAGCCCAGGGTACCGCGCCTTGACGAATTCCAAGGCCCGACGTGCTCCTTCCCAGGCTACAGAGCCTTTCCAAGCTTCCAGGCGGCCAGCCGCCACCTCCAACCAGTCGATAGTCCGACTTGGGGTGCGCAGAGCCGGCAAGCCTGGCCAGAGGGCGGAGACCGCCTGGGCCCCGATGGGCTGAAGACGGCACAACATTTGATGGGCAGGCCGGAGACGGGCCTGGATGCTAAGGATTTGCTCGCTGAAAGTTCGGGGGGCGTCAGCGGCGATCTGCGCGCCCACCGCCCTCCGCTCCTCGCGCTGGGCCTCGATCATCTAGATCGCGGTGATAGAGTGGCCTGGAAAGAAGTCTGTTTGAACAGAAGGAAGGAAAAGCCAAAGTTATAAGCAAGGAATTGGCCTAGATAAGGTCCAACAGCCCAATGCAAGAAACAAAGAGAACAAAACTCACCGTCGACCAAGTCTTCAATGCTGCTGAAGCAGGCCGTCATCTGGGCTTCTTTGTCGGCCCAGGCAGAGCGCTCGACCTCAAACTCGGCGAGGAGGTCGGCCTCTTTCGTCTTCGCCTCCTGCTGGGCCGCCTTGAGGGCTTCCGCCTGCTCGGTGAGCTGAGTGACCAGCCGGTCCTGCTCCTCAGTCAGCTTGCCGCACTCCGCCTCCTTGCCACGCAGGGCGGTGTTGGCTTCGCCCAGCTACTGCTGCAAGGCGGCGTTGGCTTCTAAAGAAATAAGGAGAAGGAAGAGCATCAGTCAAATAACAAAGAGGGATGCACAAGCCGGCGAGATTCGGCCCGACTACTCAGAAGTCGGCCCGAACCTCGGGGACTATAGCCCGTGGGTGCGCTAGCGCGCCCCCGCAGAAGAAAGGAATTGAAGCTTACTCCGGCTCTCGGACAGATGGCCGATCTGCTTCTCCATCTCCTGGACCCTAGAGTTGTAGGCGACCGCGCGAAGGTTGTGGTAGTCCTGCAGAGGGAAATATCAGACAAGATCAACATTTAACTTCGACAAGATGAAGTTCCAGACCACCTGCTCAGCAGCCGGCCTGAAACTTGGGGACTACACCCAGTGGGTGCGCTGGCGCGCCCCCACGAAGGATGAAAGAAGATCAAAGTAAAGAGAAGCAGGAAGCTTACGCGGATGGCTGCTCGCGAATCCAGAAACGCCTTGTTGCAGTGTTTGAGGGCTTCGTCTTCGGCTCGGGGCTTAGCCTGAATGTCGAGGGCCGCCTGGTTCAGGGCGCCCATCCCGCCTCCACATACGTACCCAGCCGGTTGGCACGGCGCTGGATGCCTTGGTGTCGGGGACCGACGAGCTCGTGGCTCCGGTCTCCAGCGGTCGCGGCGCCGAGGCTGCCTTCTCAAGACGGTGGCGTACGGGTGTGTGGACCTGAGGAGTTAAGTCCGTCACCACCACGTTCCCGGACGGTGGCACTGGCAGCTCGGCCGGCTGCTTGACTCGCGTTTCGCTAGTCGGTGGCGGTGGCACGAAGACGTCAGGCATGGCCACATTGCCGCTCTCCCTCTCCATGACCGGATGCTCATCGCCGGCTCCCCCGGTCGTCGCTTCAAACTCCGGCGGAGGTGGCGCGGAGTTCAGTGGCGTCACGATCAGTGGCTCCTGGCGGCATCCGGCCTCCGCGAGCCGCTCCCTCTCCATGCCTTCGGCCTCCGCCTGCGCGAGCCTCCTCGCCGCAGATGCTGCGGCCTTGTCTGCCTCCGCCTTCGCCAGGCGGTCGGCCTCTTCATCGCGCGCCTCCCGCGCATTCCGCTCTCTCGCCTCCTGGAGGTCGGCGGCCGGGTCAATCCACCGGCTAGTGGAGGAGGTCGTCGCCGACCTGATGACCGAGGCGGCGCCCGACTTCTCGAGGGTGAGCGGGGCCCTGAGAGGTGAAGACACGACAAAGAGCTTTTTTAGGCCAGATCAACCGAAGAGGTGAAGGAAAGATAAAGATACTTACGCTGATACCATCACCGGCACCTTCGGCTGCCTCTGGTACTTGGCCGCCTTGGCTGCGGCCTCTTGCCGCCTGGTCTCCACACCCGGATTCTTGGGCTTCTTTGACACGCTGCCAAACACGGTAGTTCCCTGTTTCCGCTTGCGCTTGCCCCCACGGGCGGGCGGCCCAGCAGAGGGGCCGACGCCGGTGTTGGCTGTGCTCCAGGCGGGGCGCAGCTCGTCTTTGTCGTTGTCATCATCAGGCCAGGTCTCCATGCCGCCGCCTTCCTCGGAGCCGCCTGCTCTGCCGCCTCCGCCTGTTGCGTCGTCTGCCAGGGCGGCTGCCCCCAAGTCGGGGTCATCCACGTCACTCACTGCCCTGTCCGGCAGGTAGTCACCACCCGGCCCCACGATGGCGGCTGCCGCCGCAGACATATAAATCTACGCTCCAGAGGGGAGTCGCGTCACGATAAGAGCAAGACCAAAAGACCAATCTAAAGGAAGAAATCGAGGAACTTACGGTAGGCGGCAGGTTGTCGTGAGAGTACGGCTGCTTCCCGTACCGCCAGTCTCCCTCCGACATCTTGAGGTCGGAGATCTCATTCACCATCCGCACGACATCGGCAGGCGGCATCTCTTTCGTGCACAGCCGGCACGGGTCGTGGTGCCTACCCATCCGGAAGATCGGATGGGGGCGGCTCTGGAGCGGGAGGATTCGGTGCTCGACGAAGGCGACGAGGAGGTCGGAATCCACGAGGCCCTCTGACTCCTGGAGCACTCGGAGTCGACCGATGGCGGCCACCGCATCCGCTGACACCGGCTTTGGCTTGTACCCCAAGTTGGGCCGAGGCCCGGTGGGGGGGCCGGCCTCATAGGCCAACAGGTTTAGGAAGTCGACAGCCGGATCCACGTTCTCGACGTAGAAATAGGACTGCTGCCACATCTTCACCTACTGGGCCATCTTGGTGACGGGGAAGGCGTTTCTCTTCGCCGGCCGGCGCACGGAAATGTAGCCGCCGCACTCGGCCACCGTGTCCTTGGCGGAGGTGCCTAGCTTCCCGTAGAAGAATGCTTCCCACAGCGCGATCGTGGGGAGGACGTCGATGTAGCCCTCACATGCCATGACCAAAGCGGAGAGCAGGGTCACGGTGTTGGGCGTCAAATGATGCAGTTGAAGATGGTTGAAGTCGATGAACGAGCGGAGGAAGCCGCTTGCCGGAAGGCCGAAGCTGTGGAGGAAGTGCGAGCGGAAGACGACCCGCTCATTTCCCCTCGGCGCAGGTGAGATCTCCGCCTCCGGCGGCACCCGCGCCTTGACGAATGCCACGTAGGGCATCCAACACGTGTCCCGGAGAATGTTGATGTGGTCTTCGATGACCGTCGAGCCATTCCAGTCGCCTCCCTTCTAGCGTGCCATGACTTCGGGCAGAGCGGCGGGAGGAGCAAGAGCGCAGCAGCGGCGGCAGCACCATGGTAAGTAAGAAGCAGTGACAACAACAATGGCGGGGAGAGCAAGAAGAGGAAGAGAGTGTGGGAGGGGCGCGCGTGCCCCGCTGCACCCCTCCCCCCTACTTATAGCCCTTGGGCTATCAAGCCGAGGGGACGGAGCGTGGGTCGTGGGATTAACTGCGTCCACGACCCCACGTTCGCCGCGCGAATTTACCGCGTCGTGAATGCCCGCAGGAATCGCAACCGCCCACCTCGGCACAGTGGATCCACCCGCTTGCCGAGGCCCTGTAGTGCCGGGCCCGGCCCACTGTCACGTCCCATCAGGAGCGTAGGGTGGCAGGCTGGCCGGGCTGGTGAGCGCCACATGGCGTTCCTAGGGCGGCGGCGGCCTGGGGAAGCTTAGCAGGCACGCCACCTATTCTCCCGCCTTGAAGTTCAAAAATTGGCTGACGAACCCCCGCCTTCTCGAAGCCGGCCTCAGAGGTCGGTGCACCGCAAGACGGATCAAGAATATCCTCCTGGAGCTCGGTGAGGAGGGAAGCCGCTGAGACTTCGCGGCCCCTCGACCACAATGCCTCACCGGCTTCGGGGACTACTGTCGGAGTAATGGGCCACGGGTAGCCTCACCCGAGTCCCTTGGCACATCAAAACATTGGGCCGGCTTCGTCCCGCAACGGCCCCAGCTAGAAGATCTGCCCTTCGGGGGACTGCTGGCTTAGAGGCCGGCCACCGGAGGACGGCCAAGTACCAGAAGACGGCCCTAAGAGCGGCCGGCTCCAGTAGACCAGCTCCTGGAGAGGGCGGCCTCCTGCCGCCCTCAGAGTCTGGGCCCCCATCAAGAGAACAAGGCAGAGCGTGGCTATAGTGAAGCCCGTCGCCCCCGAATCCCGGGATAAGCATGGCTACAGTGCCCCGTACAGGCGAAGATCGCTGCACGGCGTTTCACTGTGCCATGTCCCCCCTGACGTTGCTCCGGGTAGGCGGAGCCCTGTTCCCCACGACGGCCTGTCGGTACGGCCTGCCGGCGGTGGGCCCTATCGGGCAGTGACGCCACGGAAGATGGTGGAAGCCTAACCAGTCGGACTCGGGAAGGGCTGGCCTTCAGCAGGCGGCCGTCCCTTGCCCCGAGGCAAGCATGCCATTAAGATGATGAGACCAGGTGTGGCTACAGTGATCTCCCACCAGGTGGCGGGACTATAGCCACGATGAGATGACCAAGCCCTCGTCACTGACGGCACGGCTACAGTGAGCAGCCACCAACCAGTCGGCGTGGCCCACTAGGCGGCAGGCCCCAATGGTCGGCAGAGAAGCCGGAGGCCGGAGACGCTGACAGCCCGGCCCAGTACCCGACAAGATTACTGTGGTACCCCCAGGGGGTAGGCCTATATAAACCCCCCAGGACACCCATGCAAAGGGTTCTGACTTAGATAGAACTAGCCAGTTACCTAGGGTAGGGAAGAGCTAGCCTTGCCTTCTCCTACCTCTAGACACAGCTCAAGGAGCACCTTGTATCACTAGTGCCTTAGTGATCATGCGGAGACCCTGCAGAGCAGGAGTAGGGGTATTATCTCCACGGAGAGCCCCCAACCTGGGTAAAGTTCGCCGGCGTACGTGTCTACGCCTCACCCCGCTTCCAGGCACTGGCAGCATTCTACTCGCTCCCACCATGATAAGCCATCCGTTGGCATATGTCGTACCCAACCCCCGATATCGCTCACGTACTATTTTAAGTGAATCCTTATTATAACATGCACACAATTTTGGGCACTTGTATTCGACCTAAGTCAGTGTGCCACCGTATCTCGTACTTACTACTCCCTCCGTCTAGGTGTAATAAGTCATGTTAGAAGGTGCAGCGGGACCAAGGTGCGTGCGTGTGCGTGCGTGCGCGTGTGTGTGTGTGTGTGTTTACCATCATGTGTGTGTTAGAGAGAGCGACAGATCGACCTACTCCTACAGAGAGATGGTGTGTAGTGTACGATTTTAGCCGCGAGAGTCGGTGCATCCTCTCGTTTCCGAGCGTATCTGGTAGGGACAGGCAGACAACTGCCACGCCCGCTCCTGACCAGCCTAGCCCACCCAAAGCCCCTCCATCGCCCGCGCGCGCTTCCCTCCCGAAACGGTCAGCGCCGCTCCAAAGAATCGGTGCCGCATTCATGCCCGGGCAGAGCGGACGCGACCTCTCACTGGCGCAAGAGTGATGGTTGCTTCGTCCGTCCAACTTACTGCTGGGTCTATGTGATTTGACGGCTCATTGGTCTTTATTACTAAGGTGGTAGGACTACTGGATGTCCCACGCTTTCGGTGAAAGGAGGTACTACTAGATTACAATTTTCTCCATTCTTACAGCGAAGGAGTGCAAGAGGAGTGAAAACACGCAGGCTCAGTGATTACATGGCCCACCTCACACTATCAACATATTTTCTGGACACCGTGCGACACCTAACTCTTTACATAGTACTCCCTCCGTTCCTAAATACTACTAGATGAGTCCCCGCGTGTTGCCGCGGATTAGCCGTATATCTCTCTGCGCAAAATTATCGATTTCATAGAACTAAAAAAACTCTATAACCGCATGACAAATGTGGTAGCAAAACTAAAAAAACTCCCATCATCATGTAGATCATCCCACGTAAGGAAAAAAGATCAGCCAACTCCTACTGCATAATGGGATTATATTTTTCTTTTTCACATGTTAATGGGACTTAAAAGCTCACTTACATGCATGCTACCGGTGCATGCTTGCGTGCAGACATGTTGATGTGATTTAAAACCCACTCACATGCATGCCACGATATTTCTGCATGCTTGCATGTGTCTTAGTGTGGAGCCTCTCAATGTCTAGATCATACGGCTATTATGGACTGATTTAGTTCATCTAACGTCTACATTAATTTTGATGATGTGGCTCAAGGAGAGGATAGTGAATTCCTAGTAGTGGGGGCTAGCTATTACTAGTAGATAAGTCTTTGTAGAGATTCCACTAGGTGAAGTACATACGAAACAAAATGAATGAATCTACACTTAAAATGCATCTATATACATCCGCATGTGGTTCATGGTGAATGTCGTGGTTCTAAGCCTGACAGTAGAGTGGGGTGTAGGTATGGAGAGGCAAGGTCCTAGCTATGGAGAGGTTGTAAGCACAAAGGATGTACGAGTTCAGGCCCTTCTCGGAAGAAGTAACAGCCCTACGTCTCGGAGCCCGGAGGCGGTCGAGTGGATTATGAGTATATGAATTACAAGGTGCCGAACCCTTCTGCCTGTGGAGGGGGGTGGCTTATATAGAGTGCGCCAGGACCCCAGCCAGCCCACGTAGGAGAGGGTTTAAGGTGAGTTAAGTCTGGGGTGTTACTGGTAACGCCCCACATAAAGTGCCTTTACTATCATAAAGTCTACTTGATTACAGGCCGCTGCAGTGCAGAGTGCCTCTTGACTTTCCGGTGGTCGAGTGAGTCTTCGTGGTCGAGTCCTTCAAGTCAGTCGAGTGTGTCCCTCGTTGGTCGACTGGAAGGTGACTTCTTCTAAGGGTGTCCTTGGGTAAGGTACTTAGATCAGGTCTATGACCCTACCCTAGGTACATAACCCCATCATTAGCCCCCGAATGGATTGAGGCTTCGAGTGAGGAAGGAGTTGATGTTGTTTCCGATTAGCCTTTGCGCTCTGGTCGTGCGTTGTCCTGGACAAAAGAATCTCTTCGTCGACAGGGAGCAACTTGTCTTCAGTCGACTCGATCCATTCTATTTTTGCGTCGAGTGACCTTTCGGGCTTCGACGATCTCCGAGCGACGGATTGCCGGAAACACCGCGGCTGACAGACTGATTTGCTGTTCGCGGATTCCGCGGGATGCGAAATTTGGGGACGCGCGCGAAGCGGGGCGGACCGCGGCGTTCGGATGTGACGGGGCATAGACGCCTCGATCTCCGTGCCACTTTTTTGCCACGTATCCCGCCTGCATAACTGCTCCCAGATATGATTAGATCGACCGGGCCCACCTGTCATCCACTCGGAAGGGACCTTATAAATGTGCCCGGCGAGGATTTCTGTGATGCGCCTCAGCATTCTCTCCCTCTCTCTGCTTCCTTCTTCCCCGCCCAGCGTGCTCGCTCTCGCCCCCGCACCACTTCCCTTCGTGCATCTTGCCGGCGACCATGGCCAAGGAGAAGACGGCGGCGCTGGAGCGTGCAAAGAAGGCGTCGGCGTCGGAGAAGGCAAAGGGGAGATCCACCAGCCACGGAGGGTCCTCGTCCAGATCCCGCCTGCCGAAGGGCTGGGTCCAAGGAGACTGGATCCAGTCGACCATCACAGAGAATGACCTCCTCGACATGGCCAACGAGGGCTTGATCCCTCACGGAGCTGCGAGGCTTCCGGGGAAGGAGTGGCAGCCCCAGCCAGAAGAGGGTGAGTGTGTGCTTTTTGCCACCCATGTTGATCGTGGGTTTTCCTTGCCGCCGAGTGTTTTCTTCCGTGGCTTCTTGAATTTCTTCGGAGCGCAGCTCCACCACTTTACCCCAAACTCCATTGCCTATCTTGCTGCGTTCGTGTCCATGTGCGAGGGTTTCTTGGGCTGTCGACCGCACTGGGGTTTGTTCAAACATATATTCACGTGTCGCTCTCAGACCGTGAAGAAGGCGAGCCCAGGTGATGAGAGAACCCGAGTTGTCCAAATGTGTGGGGGTCTGGGGATCCAGGTGAGGAATAAGAGCACCTTCCCGCCCATGACTTTTCCCGAGTCAGTCAGATGTTGGCAGTCGACCTGGTTCTACTGCCGGGACCAGTCGACGCCGGGGCAGTCGAGTGGACTCCCACAGTTTACCATGGCCCGAGTGAATAAGCCCTCCTCTCTGAAGTTGATTCCGGAGGAGAAAGCTGATGTGAAGATGTTGATGGAGCGCGTGGTGCAGTTGGTTCGGGAGGGAGTGACGGGCATGGACCTCTTGGAGGTCTTCCTCAGGCGTCGCATCCAGCCTCTTCAGTTCCGGAGCCACTGCATGTGGTTGTACTGTGGGACCGAAGACGAGACTCGAGTCCATCCAGAAGCAGTCGACGATGTCACTCTTGAAAGATGGATGGTAGCCGTTACCGGAAACAAGGACAACCCACGCGGAGCCAGAAGGATTCCTCCACTCGACCACAACAGCGATCCAAACAAGGTACATTTGCTCTGCCCTCCACTGCATTCTTGTTGCATTCATTTCTGTTTATCCTGCCGACTGGTCGACTGATCCTTGTCTTGATATCTGCTAGGCTCTCACCGAGCTGTACTCGATGCCCAATGGGGCACAAACTCCGACTGAGGAGGGTGAGGCGAGCGGGGGTGAGAGCCAGGAAGAGGAGGAGTGGGACTTGGACGTTGCAGGGGATGACGACGACGATGATGATGACGACGGCGATGACGATGACGTTGAAGACGAGGAGGAAGAGGAGGAGGAGGTCGTACCACCGCGCTCGGAAAGGCGGTCGAAGCTTGTCCATGACCCTTCAACCGAACGTGGTAAGGGGGTTGCGACCACCACTCAGTCGACCAAGCGCCCTCGGACCATCTCTCCGGTGCCGACTGAAAAGGCGCCGAAGCAGCCCAGGGCGGCCTCGTCGAAGCCGATCAAGCTCCTGCCGAAGATGAAGGTGTCCATCCCCACCATTTCAGGGTAACCGTGCTGCTTAAGTCTTCTTGTTTTGTGTGAACTTTGTCTCTGGCCGACGCTGAAGTTAGCCGACTGATCCTTTGGAGTTGTAGTGCTGCTACTTCTGAAACCTCGGCCCGGGCTGATGACCACGAGATGGAGGACGCAGCAACTTCGAACCCAGGTACTGTATTCTTAACGTCGTTCTTAGTCGACTGACACGCGATCTCTGATCCTGATTCTTCTCCGCAGCTCCACCCAATACTGTTATCAATCTTCCTAATGATGATGAGGACGAAGAGCCGCTAAAGCGCAGGAGGAGTTGGAAAGCGTCCACCAGTAAGGTGCCTCAAGATGTGACGGCGCCTGAGATTCTGACTGTGGAGGAAGAGAACACCACTCGACACACGGTGTCCTTCGCAAATCCACTGACGAGTGCTCAGCAGCCCTCCCTCTTCACGACGCACCACGTCCCAGAGGACCAAGCTGGCGCAGCGAAGGAGGCGATACGCCAGGCGGGAATCATGATGGAGCAGCTGAAGACCATCCGGGACGCGAGCCAGGTAGCTTATGACGCCAGTTCTGCCCTCCAAAGCAATGTTCAGGTTAGTCGACTACCGTTTGTTCTGTTGGATATGCTGCCAAAAACTTTTCCTTTCCGGAATTTATAGTAGTCACCCACTGGGTGTTGTCGATTGAGCTCCGTATTAGCGGGGGCACGCTGAGTGCACCCGCTGGGTGTAGTCCCCAAGGCTAAGGTCGACTGCTGGCAGTCGGCCTTAGGCTTTATAATTTCAGTCTTTCTGTCAGTCGACTGGATTTCACAAACCGGTGGGGGCACGCTGAGTGCACCCACTGGGTGTAGTCCCCGAGACTGTGGTCGACTGCTTGCAGTTGATCACAGTCTTAGAGAATGCATCTCGCACCTTTTTTTTTTGAGGTCGACTGGTCGACTTTGTCTTCAACAGGATTAGTGGGGGCACGCTGAGTGCACCCACTGGGTGTAGTCCCCGAGACTACGGTCGAATGCTTGTATTCGGCTGTAGTCTTAGAAACGTGTGTTTTTTCCCTTTTTCACTCGGAAGTGAATTATATTTGACATTTTAGTCGATTGGTTCTTCGCAGAACTCTTGTGATCTTGTGGCTCGCTACTCGGAGCTGGAACACAAGCATACTCAAGTCGAGCTGAGCTTGAAGCTGGTTCAGGAGAAGCTGACAAAGGCAAAGGAGGAGACCGAAGGTATGTTTGGTGAGACCCTGACGACTGCTTTTCCCCTTGCTTGTTTCAAAATCTGATCTTGCTGTAACTTGTAGGTAAGGTAAGGGAGGCCCAACAGAAGAAAGACCTTGAGCTAGCTGAGAAGATCAAGCTTGCTGACGAGAAGTTAGCTTCAGTCACCAAGCTTGAACAAGACAATACCAATCTGAAAGCTGCTCTTGGGATTGCTAACAAGGAGGTCAGTCGACTGAAAACTGATAAAGCTGCCCTGACCGACCAAGTCAGCAAATTGACTGAGAAGAAAACTGAACTGGAGGCCTTCCTGAGTGGCCTTGCCAAGAAGCTGTTTCTTATGCTTGAAGGTAAACCTCTATGTTTGGCAAACATTTCCAATTGTGGCTTTTTCCATTCGACCATCCCCTTGACTTAGTGATCACCCTTGCAGAATTTTGTCAAAACTTTGAAGAAGAAACTAGCCGGCTGGAGCCAAACCTCGACCCCGTCAATTCTTCGGTGAACGATGAAGTTGCCATGGATGTTCTCCGACTGGAGTCCCGTGTTGCAGCTGTCGTGGACTATCTTGCAAGGCTGAAGGCCGCCACATCTCACATCGACTCGACGCTCTGGCCTGAGGAGACACTTCAGAATGATCTTGAGTCGCTGATGGCCCGATTGAACACGATCCCTGGTCGAGTGCAGGAATGGAAGAAGTCCTCAGCTCGGTGTGGTGCAGATGTTGCTCTGTGTCTTGCCCGAGTCCACTGTAAGGATGCACGAGAAGAGAAGCTGGCGGCTCTTCGGGTGGCCAACACCAAGAAACACGACTTCAGGTCCTTTATGGAAACTTTCCTCGCAGCTGCCACTCGGATCGCCGACGGGATCGACCTTGATGAATTCGTTGCACCTTCCAGCCCTCCACAGGAGGGGTAAAAAACTTCTTCTGGCTCGACGCTTTAAATTTGCCTCGGTATGCCGAGTGGAATTGTAACCGATAAACCTTAACAGGCTTAACGCCTGAGCACTCTCGGTTCCTTTAGATATCGATTCAAACTTGAATTTGGTGCTTGAATACGATTGCTTTTGGCTCGAAATGTCTTTTGCAGGTTCAAAGCAAGGCGCCTTTATCGCAATCGACTTATTCTTCAGTTCACTTAGGCGAGCACTGGGCCGCAGCTAAGCCCCCGAGTGAAAGTCTGGCTTACCACTCGGTAGGATTTTGATAACTTAGGCGAGTACTTGGACTGCAGCTAAGCCCCCGAGTGAGAGGGTTGCTCTTCACTCGGTAGGATTTTTATAACTTAGGCGAGTACTTGGAATGCAGCTAAGCCCCCGAGTGAGAGGGTTGCTCTTCACTCGGTAGGATTTTTATAACATAGGCGAGCACAGGGCTGCAGCTAAGCCCCCGAGTGAGAGGGTTGCTCTTCACTCGGTAGGATTTTCATAACTTAGGCGAGCACAGGGCTGCAACTAAGCCCCCGAGTGAGAGGGTTGCTCTTCACTCGGTAGGATTTTGATAAACTTAGGCGAGTGCTTGGACTGCAGCTAAGCCCTCGAGTGAGAGGGTTGCTCTTCACTCGGTAGGATTTTGATAAACTTAGGCGAGTGCTTGGACTGCAGCTAAGCCCCCGAGTGAGAGGGTTGCTCTTCACTCGGTAGGATTTTTATAAACTTTGGCGAAACGGATTCGCGGCTAAGTCACCCACTGAGGGGGAATTTTATGTGGACAAAAATAAAAAGTGACAGAAAGTATGGAGGGACTATGACACTATTATTTTGAGGTCCATGAACTACAAAAGTACTTTATTGCAACTCATCCGAGTGATAAAACTTAAGTGTAGAATGGGCGGAGTAGCTCCGCGTCCCAAGCTCGGGGTTCGTCGATATTATGCTCGACGTTGTAAAGACAGTACGCCCCGTTGTGGAGGACCTTGGTGACGATGAAGGGGCCTTCCCAAGAAGGAGCAAGCTTGTGTGGTTTGTGCTGATCCACTCGGAGAACCAAATCCCCTTCCTGGAAGGCTCGACCTCTCACATTTCTGGCATGGAAACGACGCAAATCTTGTTGGTAGATGGTCGACCGGATCAGAGCCATCTCCCTTTCTTCTTCTAAAAGGTCGACTGCGTCCTGCCGCGCTTGTTCAGCCTCTGCTTCGTTGTAGATTTCAACTCGAGGAGCATTGTGGAGAAGATCACTCGGCAAGACTGCTTCAGCTTCGTAGACCAAGAAGAATGGAGTTCTTCCGGTCGACCGATTAGGTGTGGTCCGCAGTCCCCAAAGTACTAAGGGAAGTTCGTCGACCCAAGCTCCAGCTGCGTGTTTGAGATCACGCATTAGTCGAGGCTTCAATCCCTTAAGAATCAGTCCATTAGCTCGCTCTGCTTGTCCATTCGACTGCGGATGGGCGACTGAAGCGTAGTCGACCCGTGTGCCTTGGGAGCTGCAGAAATCTCTGAATTCCTCCGAGTCAAAGTTCGACCCATTATCCGTAATGATGCTGTGCGGGACTCCATATCTGAATATTAGTTCCCTGATGAAGCTAACAGCAGTACCGGTGTCAAGGCTCTTGATTGGTTTAGCCTCGATCCACTTGGTGAACTTGTCGACTGCCACCAGTACATGCGTGAAGCCACTTCGTCCCGTCCTCAAAGGACCGACCATGTCCAATCCCCATACTGCGAAAGGCCAGACGAGTGGGATGGTCTTCAGAGCTGACGCAGGCTTATGCGACATATTCGAGTAGAACTAACATCCCTCACACTTATCCACTATCTCTTTCGCCATCTCATTCGCCTTTGGCCAGTAAAATCCGGCTCGGTATGCTTTGGCCACAATGGTCTGAGAGGACGCATGATGACCGCAGGTTCCCGAGTGGATATCTTTGAGGATAAGTCGACCTTCTTCTGGTGTTATGCACTTCTGATCAACTCCAGTCGCGCTTTCTCTGTATAATTGTCCTTTGATTACGGTAAAGGCCTTAGATCGACGGACGATCTGTCGAGCCTCTTCCTCATCCTCCGGAAGCTCTTTTCTCAGGATATACGCGACATATGGAACTGTCCAGTCGGGAATGACCACTAAGACCTCCATAATCAAGTCGACCACCGCTGGGACTTCGACCTCAGTCGGATCTGTGGCACTCTTGGGCTGCAGAGTTTCTTCGGTGAAAGGATCTTCTTTGACTGACGGAGTGTATATATGCTCCAAGAACACACCACTCGGAATGGCTTCTCTCTTGGAACCTATCTTTGCTAGATCATCAGCTGCTTGATTTTTCAGTCGGGGTATATGGTGGAGTTCCAACCCCTCGAACTTCTTTTCCAGCTTCCTCACTGCACTGCAATATCCAGTCATGGCTGGGCTTCTCACGTCCCACTCTTTCATCACCTGATTGACCACTAAATCCGAGTCGCCATAGACCATCAGGCGACGGACGCCGAGTGAAATGGCCATGCGCAACCCATATAAGAGGGCCTCATATTCTGCCTCATTGTTGGAGGAATCAAAGTGAATCTGGAGCACATATCTGAGCTTATCTCCTCTGGGGGAAACCAGGACAACCCCAGCACCGGAACCATTCAACATCTTAGAGCCATCAAAGAACATGGTCCAATGCTCCGAGTGAACTTCAGTCGGCTGCTGTTGTTCAATCCACTCGGCGAGGAAGTCTGCTATTGCCTGGGACTTAATGGCTTTCTTTGCCTCAAACTTGACATCAAGGGGAAGAAGTTCAATCGCCCATTTGGCCACTCGACCAGTTGCATCTCTGTTGTGCAAAATCTCTAATAGTGGAGCGTCGCTGACGACTGTGATGGAATGATCAGAGAAATAATGAGCAACCTTCTTTGTGGTCATGTATATTCCATACACAAGCTTCTGATAATGAGGATATCTCTGCTTGGATGGAGTCAATACTTCAGACAAATAATACACTGGGCGCTGAACTTTGAGAGCTTTTCCTTCTTCTTCCCGCTCGACCGTTAGCACAGTACTGACGACTTGTCCTGTGGCTGCGATATAGAGCAACAGAGGCTCTTTGCTGATTGGAGCAGCAAGCACCGGCTGGGTGGAGAGCAGAGTTTTGAGCTCGGCAAACGCTGCATCAGCTTCTGGAGTCCACTCGAACTTGTCTGTCTTCTTCATCAGTCGGTAAAGAGGCAATGCCTTTTCACCGAGTCGTGAGATGAATTGACTTAATGCGGCCAAGCATCCAGTAAGCTTCTGGACATCGTGCACTCGCACAGGGCGTTTCATTCGGAGAATAGAGCCAATCTTCTCTGGGTTAGCGTCGATTCCCCGTTCGGAAACGAGAAAACCGAGTAACTTGCCACCAGGAACTCCAAATGTGCACTTCGATGGATTGAGCTTGATATCATACCTTCTGAGGTTGGCAAATGTTTCGGCGAGGTCAGCGAGCAGGTCTGAACCTTTTCGTGACTTGACAACAATATCATCCATATAAGCTTCCACATTCCGACTGATTTGAGTGAGTAGACACTTTTGAATCATTCGCATGAATGTGGCTCCGGCATTCTTGAGGCCGAATGGCATGGTGATATAGCAGAAGCACCCGAATGGAGTGATGAAAGCTGTTTTTACCTCGTCGGGTCCGTACAGACGGATCTGGTGGTACCCGGAGTAGGCATCTAAAAAAGATAGCCTCTCACATCCCGCGGTCGAGTCAACAATTTGATCTATGCGAGGGAGAGGAAAATGATCTTTCGGGCAGGCCCGGTTGATGTGCTTGAAATCAATGCACATTCGGAGCGACTTGTCCTTCTTAGGAACCATGACGACATTAGCGAGCCACTCGGAGTGGTATATCTCTCGGATAAATCCTGCCGCCAACAGTCGAGCCACTTCTTCACCAATGGCTTTTCTCTTCTGGACGGCGGACCGCCGAAGATGCTCTTTGACTGGTTTGGCAGATGAGACGACTCTTAGGCGATGCTCAGCCAGTCCCCTGGGAACACCTGGCATGTCAGCGGGCTTCCATGCAAAAATGTCCCAGTTCTCACGGAGGAACTGGATGAGCGCTTCTTCCTATTTTGGGTCGAGTGTTGTAGAGATGCGGGTCGGAGCTGCATCGGGGTCGGTCGGGTGAATGTGGACAGGCTTCGTCTCACCGGACGACTGGAATGCAGACTCTGTGGCGGGTTTCTTTGATCGCAGCAAGTCACTCGGATCTGCGTTTTGCTTGTATTCCTCGAACTCGACCGCTGTCACCTGGGAATCAGCAATCTTGGAGCCCTTCTGAAAGCACTCTTCTGCCTTTTTCCTATCACCGGTGACAGTGATCACTCCTTTGGGGCCGGGCATCTTCAATTTGAGGTACACGTAACATGGTCGAGCCATGAACCGTGCGTAAGCTGGTCTCCCCAAAATGGCATGATATGCACTCTGAAAATCCACGACCTCAAACGTCAACTTTTCTTTGCGAAAATGCTTCGAATCACCAAACACCACGTCCAGGGCTATTTGGCCGAGTGACTCGGCTTTCTTTCCTGGAATAACCCCATGAAAGCTCATGTTACTAGTGCTCAGTCGGGACATCGGAATGCCCATTCCTTTCAGTGTGTCTGCATATAACAAATTCAGCCCGCTTCCACCATCCATCAGCACCTTTGTCAGTCGAGTGCCTTCGACAACTGGATCGACCACCAAAGCTTGCCTCCCGGGGGTGGCAATATGAGTCGGGTGATCAGATTGGTCGAATGTGATGGGTGTTTGAGACCATTTCAGATAATTTGCTTTCGCTGGGGCAACCATGTTCACCTCTCGGTTAATGACTTTCAGTCGACTCCTGCTTTCCACATCTGCAAAGATCATCAGAGTGGAGTTGATATGCGGATATCCTTCCTCACTGTCCTCCTTGTCTTCGGCCTTGTCCGACTCCTTCTCCTTGTCCTTAGACTGTTTTCCTTGAAACTGCTGGATCAGGAGTCGACATTGGCGAGTGGTGTGCTTCGGGTAAATGATATTCCCCTCTTCGTATTTCTTCATTTGAATGTGACATGGCATATCCATCACGTCGTTCCCTTCTTTATCCTTTACCTTCTTGGGGTTCCAGGATCCTTTTGGTTTCCCCTTAAACTTTCCTTGAGTCACGGCCAGAGCCTCTCCAGGAGCTGCCGGTTCAGCCTTCCGCTTCTGTTTCCGACTGGTGTTTCCTTTTTCCGACTGACTCGGCTTGTGCTTGCCGCTTCGGAGTCGGTCTTCTTCTTCGGCGTTGGCGTACTTGGTAGCAATCTCCATCATCCGACTCAAGGTCATGTCACCGGTTCGACCAAACTTCAAACTCAGTTCTCTGTTCTTGACGCCGTCTTTGAAGGCGCAGACTGCTTGATGATCGGACACATTCTCCACAGTGTGGTGCAAAGTGATCCACCTCTGAATATACTCTCTGAGAGTCTCATTAGTTTTCTGCACGCAGATTTGCAACTCTGTCAATCCAGCTGGTCGCTTGCAAGTTCCTTCAAACGTCCTGACGAACACTCGGGACAAATCTTCCCAAGTGTAAATGCTGCTAGGAGGTAACTGAGTCAACCATGCCCTGGCAGAACCTTCCAACATGAGGGGCAAATGCTTCATGGCCACCTCGTCGTTCCCACCACCAATCTGAACTGCCACGCGGTAGTCTTCAAGCCAAGTTTCAGGCTTAGACTCACCAGTGAACTTGCTGACTCCTGTTGCCAACCTGAAATTGGGAGGGATAACTGCGGCTCTGATAGCTCTGCTGAAACATTCAGGACCAGAAACATGCACTCGACTGCTTGTGGGTACATCTCTGTCGAGTCCACCTCGATGGGCTCTGTTCCGGTCAACCAACCCTTGCACGATAATGGATCGCGCGTCGAAGCCTGGTTCTCTGGGGTCGACTGGAACCCTACGCCCTGTACTGTACTGACGCCTATCATCTGGCTGCCGAGGAGCGTAAGACCCACCCCTCGGAGGGAAATAGGGCACTCGACGCCTATCATCTCGGTCGAGTCTGTCGCCATATTGATCTCGCCGATTCTCGCGCCCTTCACGCCGCGGAGGCGATCTGGGGCTATGAGCCGACTGAACCGTATTCACAGTGACGGATCGACTGTGAATTCTATTGCGCGACTGAGACACGGCTGAATTCTGATCTCCTGCTGCCCGGAGCAGATCCCTGATCTGCAGCAAACCTCTGCCAGCTTCCGACTGCGAAGGCTGGATGGACTCTGCTATACGGGTCGCAGCTGCTAAATTCTAAATTGGGGTTCGATATACCTGAGTCGGCGGGAAGAGTTGACGTCGACTGTTGTCGGGAACTCGTTGCCGCGCGCGCTCGTCGAGAGCTTGCTGAAGGTTCTCCAGTCGAGTGCGCTCGGCCAAATTGTCCAGACGTGCCTCCTCCAAGGCACGAGCCTCGGGGGTTTCTCCTGCGATGGGAATGCGCAGGGGATCCTCGTTCCTGCGGCGAAGTTCCTCTGTTTGCAGAGAGTCGAGTGGCTCGGGCTGGTACTCTTCGTAGCCTCGTGTAGGGTCGCCGCCGTCACCTGCTCCACCACCACGGGCGAAGCCAGGGGGACTGTGGGGCCCGTCGACCATCAAGATTTCCGCCGCTGGATCACTGCTACCGCACTCAGATGCAGTCTCTACGGAGCCAGTCGACAGATCGAACAAGCCGTAGAGAGGTTCGTCGGGCTCGATTGCCGCAACTTGGGTGGTGGCCGATTGGCGAGCCACCGCGTGCCTCACCCATCGCTGAAGCCTCGACCGGCCCGAGCGCTTGCGCTGGCGGGATACCGGGAGGGTGGATGATGGAGGGGCCGACCGATACTGGGTCGACGGTTGCCGTAGCAGAACGCCGCGGACATATGCACGAAAATGCGTCGCACCGCGGACGGGGAGCGCATCAACGTCGAGCGGAGCATCATGGAGCCACGCGGAGTCGTCGGCGAAGAAGGTGAGAGTGCCGAGACGGATCTCTTGACCCCCGACCAAAGCTCCAGCAGACACCATGATGAAAGTACTCGAAAGAATTGCAACTTCTCCACAAAATCGCTAAAACACCAGCCCCACGGTGGGCGCCAACTGTCGTGGTTCTAAGCCTGACAGTAGAGTGGGGGGTAGGTATGGAGAGTCAAGGTCCTAGCTATGGAGAGGTTGTAAGCACAAAGGATGTACGAGTTCAGGCCCTTCTCGGAAGAAGTAACAGCCCTACGTCTCGGAGCCCGGAGGCGGTCGAGTGGATTATGAGTATATGAATTACAAGGCGCCAGGACCCCAGCCAGCCCACGTAGGAGAGGGTTTAAGGTGAGTTAAGTCTGGGGTGTTACTGGTAACGCCCCGCATAAAGTGCCTTTACTATCATAAAGTCTACTTGATTACAGGCCGCTGCAGTGCAGAGTGCCTCTTGACTTTCCGGTGGTCGAGTGAGTCTTCGTGGTCGAGTCCTTCAAGTCAGTCGAGTGTGTCCCTCGTTGGTCGACTGGAAGGTGACTTCTTCTAAGGGTGTCCTTGGGTAAGGTACTTAGATCAGGTCTATGACCCTACCCTAGGTACATAACCCCATCAGTGAAATCTCCACAAAGACTTATATTTAGGAACGAAGGAAGTACTAGTATAATACGTACTGTAATTTATCAGCGAGATAAATTTGTACAATGCTATGAAGCTTCCAGCTTCTGTTACATGTATCTTGCGTCCAAGGTTGCCCGTTGCAACATTTCATCAAATACAAAGGAGACTGACATGCATGCTATTGCATCTCATAGCAAATATGTACTCCCTCCGTTCCAAAATAAGTGTCTCAACTTTATGCAAACTTTAGTACAAAGTTGTACTACTACTAAAGTTGAAACTTATTTTGGAACAGAGGCAGCTAAAGAAAAAAACGATCCATGCAGTCCCTAGCCCTTGAACCGTGAACCCTAACCAGGCTTCAATTTGCTGGAAACGTTTGAGGTTCCTAAGAAATGAAGTTTGCAACCTTTTGACCATCGGATCGTTTTGTGCAGTTTCACCAAAATTGAGATGAGCATCCCTGTGGCAAAGAAATTGAAGAGGCGTGATTAGAATAAGATTACTGGGACTAGTTGATGAGACATAAACTCATCACAAATACAGTACGTAGAAGCCAGTAGAGGTATGTGCGGGGCAAAGAAGTAGAGAAATATACACATGGAGTGATGTGGGCAGCTGGAGCAGTGGTGCAAGCCAGCTGTAAAGGGATTTGTACCTGAGGGACGTAGCTCAACCTTGCGGAGGGCGGCGGGAGGCGGCAACTGCCCACGTCGCGGCAGTGAGCAAGGGACGAAGGCAACCTCACTGGCTTTGTGAGAGAGAACGCAGGGGACCCCTGATCGGGGCATGCCGACAGTGGGTTTTCGCCGTCGGCGACAGCGACCGCATCTACACTAAGCATCCACCCGATGTTAGAGATGTGGCCACAGTCATTTTGTGCGAGAGAGTGTGAAGAGAGCAACCCCAACAAGCAACCATGTAGGCTGGCCCGTCCTGACTATGTATATAGTGGAGCGGTTTCCTTTTCTCTCCATATGAACCTATCATATTGCGTACGTGCCACTGAAGAAAAAAACTTTACTTATAAATGACGCGACACCTACTACTCGTTCTCCTATAACCTTGCGCTTGGCATCTCCAAAATATTAACCTTGTGATTGGTTGTTCGCCTCTACAGGAAGTCGAGCAATAATGGTAGTGCAGTGTATATCATTCTGGCTATATGAGACCGAATGAATTGCTGCACGTCCACCACATGGGCGAGGGTTGAGGGGCGAGGGAGAGTGCTACATGCGGAGCAAAATGAGTGAATCTACACTCTAAAATACGTCTGTATACATCAGTGTGGAGTATGTACTAGTAGTTCATATTGAAATCTACTAAAGGACATATATATTCCAAACAATATGATATAATCCCTATAATGAAGGTAGTAGGGACGAGGTGTAAACGGAGGGAGTAGTAAATTTTTCTCCTCGTCCTGCGAGCCACCGCGCGCATGGGCGAGGGAACGGGCGTAAGGCGGACAGTACTAAGCAAGCTTCACCTCATGCTGCGAGCCACCGCACCCATGGGTGGGGGAGACGGTGTACTAAGCAAGCTTCTTCTCATTCTGCGAGTTGACGGGACACATCAAAAGTACTCCAGTGCATAGAGCCTTGCCTCTAAGGTAGGCCCCACATGGTTTGCCTCTTTTTTAACATAACGCGTCAAGTCGCAATTTGTTTGTTCACCCGTGGTAGACTATCCTCCCTCCACCAAGTGGACAACCAGTACACGTGCCAAATTACCACGTGGGCTGCCTTTTTCGTACAAAAATGAGCTCCACCGTGTACCCGCACGGGTGTGGTTGGGAAAGAGACAGGAGTATGTGTGCCGTGCATGCACCTCTTCTCTTCGTGCACGTCCCCCACCTACGTGAGTGTGTGTGAGAGATACAAACCGCGTTCATGAGTGTTTTTTGTTTTGGGGTGGGGGTGGTGGGGGTTGATTTCGTGAATGTATTTGTGGGAATATGTGTCTATGACATCTCAAACAAAATTTTGCATGCAATGTGTGTGAAATGGAGGCCTATCCATATCATATATAGAGGGTCGGGCAATCCACGAGAAGAGAGGGAGGGGTCATAGATATCGATAGAGTCGAAGAGAGGATCAAGTGGGTGGGTGAGAGATCGATGAAGAGAGCCATCGAAATTGTGTGTGTGTGCAAGTCAAAGATATAGGGTGACTGACCTACCGGAACGTCAGAGGGCACATGTCAAGTTTGTGTGTGACAGGGAGACATGACTAGAGCGCTC
>NC_041393.1:456765402-456766097 GCF_002162155.2 Triticum dicoccoides
ATATGTGTTGAGAAGGAGAGACCCAGCTATGTCTTGAGGGAGATCGGTCGACATCCATACATAACTGAGGGACGGGAAATATGATGGGAGAGAGATAGAGATAGAGAGAGAGAGGAGAGAGAGGGAGGGAGAGGGGTAGAGTGCTGGATGGGTGATGGAGTTGCTTCTCGAAGATGGTGGGAGAGGCCTACACTACAAAAAAAAGACACATCCGTGACATTTTGGGCCGAATGATTTTTTTTCTGTCATACATATGACACTTCTATGACGATAATTGTGACAAAACCTAGTATCATCATAGATGTGGTGGGCTCCTACTTCTATAACAAAAAATCATGACAGAAAATGGGCTTTTCGTCCTGGGCGGGCTGGAGACGCAGCTGTATGACATTCTTTGGGCCATCCATGACGGAAAAAACCATGGTAGAAGCGAGGGGGAGGAAAATTTCGGGGAGTTGCCGGTTACGGTGGGAGGTCGGGGGCTGAGCGATGCGCGTTTCTCTCGCACACATGCGAGGCATTGGCTCTAACTGAACCCGAGCGTGGCGTTGGGCTCTAACTGAACCCGAGTGATTGCACTGCAGGCTACGCGTTACTGAACCCGAGCGATCGATCGATGGCTGTTAACTGAACCCGATGGAGCGATTCCTTCGCTACTGCTGCTAACTGAAGCCGATCGATTGGATGAATAGTGA
>NC_041393.1:456766127-456767167 GCF_002162155.2 Triticum dicoccoides
AGCGGTGGCGTTGCCTCTGTATGAACAGGACCCCATGGTGTGGAGGGCTGGATATACAGTAGACGGTGGAGGGGTGGCCGTGGAGGGGTGGTTGAACAGGACCCCGTGGTGTGGAGGGCTAGATGAACAGTAGATGGTGGAGGGCTGGATGAACAGTAGATGGTGGAGGGGTGGTTGAACAGTAGCCGGTGGAGTAGTGCGCGGTGGAGGCTAGATGAACAGGAGACCGTGGAGGCTGGAGGAGGTCGACGGTGGAGATGGACAGTATCCCGTGGAGTCCCGTTTTGCGGTACGCCGCACCCCTCCCGATGAACAGAACCCCCGTTTCGACCGTAGGAGGTCCGTTTCCTCCGTTTTGCGGTACGCCACACCGCTCCCGATGAACAGGACCCCCATTTTGACCGTAGGAGGTCCGTTTCGTCCGTTTTGCGGTACGCCACACCCCTCCCGATCAACAGGACCCCTTTTTCGACCGTAGGAGGTCTGTTTCGTCCATTTTGCGGTATGCCACACCCCTCCCGATCAACAGGACCCCCATTTTGACCGTAGGAGGTCCATTTCCTCCATTTTGTGGTACGCCACACCCCTCCCGATCAACAGGACCCCGTTCCAAATGTAGGAGGTCCGTTTCCTCCGTTGTGCGGTACGCGAGGCCTCGTTTCCATCGCATGTTCCGTCCAAGACCTCCCGATGAACACGACCACAAATTCCATTCCGACCCAGCCGGTTGGCTCCCCATGAACACGACGACAACGTTGTTTCTCCGTTCTAACCCAGCCATGTACGTATGCGCAAGTAGGCGTTCGAGACCCTGCCCGTATGTATGTACGTGGCCGTATTTTCTTTCTTGCACCCTCGCCGCTGTACGTACGTGTACATGCTACGTGCGCGCCTCTACTACAACACGTGCGCGCCTCTACATCGACCAGTATGTACGTACACATTCGCGACCAGAATGACAACGCTACGTATGCTTCGACCAGGTGGGTCCTGACTGTCAGGCACTTCCTTGCCTGCGAAGATGTAGCTCGTGGGTCCCA
>NC_041393.1:456767355-456783318 GCF_002162155.2 Triticum dicoccoides
ACGGTGGCCCGTCCGGTGGGTCCCCGCTGTTAGGTGGAGGAATAATTATTTTGTGCGTAATAAGGAGGCACTTCCTTGCTGTGGCCGTGGACCCAGCTGTCAGCCTCTCCACGTACAGTCCACGTCCGATGGAAGCCATTCCTTGACCACGTTGACCACACCGCGCTGAGAGCACCAGGGCGATGGACGACAGTGAGGCCTAGGAAGGGGACGAGGTGGAGCCGGGGAAGACGCGGCAGTGGATGCCCACGCGTAGAGGAGTATGAGGGTTCACTCGTTTGGCTGCGGTGTGAGGCTGTCGTCGCCGCAGAATAACAAGGGGTGTGGGTGCGTAGAGGGATGGCCTGGCCAACGGTGGGAGTAGTAGGGGGCGGTGAGGCCTTCGCGGCATCACAGCCGGCCACGGGCGGCAGGAGCAGGCGGCACGACCGGCGCTGCTTTGGGCGGCTGGAGCAAGAAGACCAGAGGTTGAAGAAGCACTACGGCCGTTGGATGGACATCGTACGGTCACTGGAGCTAGAATCGTTCATATATTGACTAAAGTTGACAAAGGCCTACGTCCCAGTCAACTTAGTAGGCCCACAAGTCAGCCTCCCACCAAGGTTGGTCCCAGCTAGCAGGGGGCACTTCCGGAGGGTCCGAGCTGACAGCGGGGGGAACGTTTTTTCGCGAAATACGGTGGCCCGTCCTGTGGGTCCCAACAGTCAGGGGGAAACGTTTTTTCGCGAAATACTGGTGGCCCTTCCGGTGGGTCCCTGCTGTCAGGTGGAGGAATAATTATTTTCCGCGTAATAAGGAGGCACTTCCTTGCGGCTGTCGTGGACCCAGCTGTCAGCCTCTCCACGTACAGTACTCTTCCGATGGAAGTCGGTCGTTGACCACATTGACCACGCCGCGTCGAGAGCAGCACGGCGGTGGATGACGGCGAGGCCTAGGAAGGGGACGACGCGGAGCCGGGGAAGACGCGGCAGTGGAAGCCCGCGCGGAGAGGAGTACGAGGGTTCACCGGTTCGGCTGCGGTGTGAGGCTGCCGTTGCCGCAGAATAACAGGTGGTGTGGGTGAGTAGAGGGATGCCCTGGCCAGCGGTGGGAGTAGTAGGGGGCGCTGAGGCCTGCGCGGCAGCACAGCCGGCCACGGGAGGTGGGAGGCGGTTCCGCCGGCGCTGTTTTGGCAGCTGGAGCAAGAATTTCAGAGATTGAAGAAACACGACGGCCGTTGGATTGACATCCAATGGTTACATCTGCTAGAATCGTTTGTTGACGTAGTATATAATAACTAAAAAAAATCTTGCATACGTGTCAACTAAACAGGCCCACAAGTCAGACCATTCCCTCTTTTTTTTAATAATTTATATATAGCTCGTGGCAACTTTTTATGCAATTTATTGCAGTCGTTTTTTTGGTTGACCATGGCCAATTTCGCATATTTCTGTGGGTTCCAAACTATTTTAAATACCGAAATGTCGAGCCAGATTTAAAGCACTTCGAAGATATATTTAAATTAGGTTAATGCCCAGTGAAATAGGAATCTGAAAATGTGAAAAAAAAATCAGAAATTATAAAGTAATTGCCAATTTGTCATCTGTTTTTATATTTACAACCCATTTCATATTACTTTCAAGATTTGCAAGCGTCTTGAAAGAGTTGCAGCCCATCAGGGCGTAGAAAAATAAGTAGGCCTGGATTGGGTATTCTTCAGAAAAAATAATCTGGGCTCATTTTCACAAAGAAAAAATAGCTGGGCTGGTCACATGGTGAACATAAAATATAAGCCTGGGCTAGACGGGCCACAACCCAGTTCAAACCCTGCTCCATCTCAACAATACCAAAAAAATACTACTCGAGTAGCTACGTCCTAGGTGTCAGCCGATCTTGTGCTGTTCTCTTGTCTATTGACTATATACGCTCACAATGTCGTGGGTCCCAGATGTCAGGAAAACACTAGGAGGAAGCATTTTATTTTTCCATACGCTGACGTGGTGGGCCCCTACTGCCATCCTCTCCACATACTTCTGCCGATTCCTGTTGTTTGTTGACCATGTTGACAACGTGAGAGGGCGGCGCCGTGGCGAGCGCACCAAAGCGCGCGGAGGATGTCGGTGTTAACGATTTAGGAGACGGTGGGGCGGCGATGCATGCGGTGAGGCGCAGCCAGCCGTGGGAGGCGGATGCAGGCGGCCCCGCCGGCACTGGTTTGGTTTTGGCGGCTGGAGGAAGACAGGACTGAAGAAACACGATGGACTGTAAAAGCAGCAGGAGTACTTAACAACCTTAACTGGAACCAGCAGGGGCACTTAACAACCAAAGTTGAACGCAGTATGAGTACTTATACAGATTCAATTCTACAAAGCACGCCTCGAACAATGCTACTTTGCCTACAATTAACCAAGGGTGAGGCCGCCAAGCCCCAGGACAAGGCCCAGGCGCCACCTCGCGCATCCACAACCTTTTGAAAGCGGCTTCATCTCGCAACGTGGTCAATAAACAGGATATTCGCTTTAGAGCCATGGAAAAGCATGAACATAATCTTCTGTCCTATTCTCCAAGATGGACGGGCCTTCATTATTTGAGACCACCCACTAATAAGTATCTTTTCACCTCCAAGGGGAATTGAGTAGGTCGACATAAACATCATGCTGTGACCAAGCGCAAGTCTGACCCGACCATGGTCAGGCATCTGTATAGGAACAATAGAACTCGGCAGTTCCTGTTTCAAGAAGATCACAGCTGTAAAACTGTGTATAAATAATAGTTTATGAACAACATATATAACAGAAAACAACTCGTACCATAAGTTTCTCGACACAGTTGGACCTGTTCAACGAGTGCAGCAGTGGCACACATATCCCACGTGGCCTTCCACCATTGAAAAGCCCCACAAGGACCTCAAGACAATCAATAAAGTGTAGGAACTTTTGGATGTCGATCCAGTCAACTTCAGTGCCGTTAGTAACAGCCGAGTTATTACAGAGTAACAAATGAGTAGACTGCTTAACTCTGAAAAAACCTACACGTGCCACCAATTATAAGAAAATATTAGTTAGAAGTAGCATCTTCGTGAGAGATTCATTGCTACTTGTAAAGTTAAATTGTGATTAGTTAGACAGAATAAGTGGATTAAGAAATAATCGAGGCAACAAGCAAGAACCATATACAAAAATAACATGGACGAACAATTGGAACGATGTCGGGGTGGAAGATCGCAGTGAAGATGAGACCAGGTTCTGCTATTTCCATCAACATTCGTGCGCCAACTTTCAGTCCGTAACACTTGAGAAAGTTTATCCAAGTTCGGCCATAAAAAAGCAGCAATCTTCTTGGTTCATGTACCCAACTCAGAAGTAATATCCATGGCTTGTCTTCACTGTGACATTAAACTAGTGTATTCAGTTATGGCAAGGCCGAGTATCTTGAGTACATGTGTTCTGGCAGAGAAAATAATACACTGCAGGAAAAATAATATGAGAACACAGCATGTTAAAAAAAACCCACCCTCCCGGATAGAGAATAGGATTCTAGGAACATACTGTGCGCGTTTCAAAATGTTGTGGTAGGACGAGAAGGAACAAGTGTGGCGTCTCGCCGAAGGCCAGAAATCTGTAGGGTACTCGCACTTTGGGCACTGCAACTGAAACACACTAGATTCAGTATGAAGAAAAATGCATCAACAGCGGCGGCTGCCATCCTAGGATTACCTGCAACCAAGGGACTTGTATTTATCGGGGATGGATGAAGAATTCGTACCTGGTTCTGCATGAGAAAACCCTATGCAATCGCCGAGCGGGGGTTTTCTCTGAACAAGCAGACGAGGGAGAAGGGGATTCAGGCCCAGTGAAATATTGCCGCTTCGTCCGTCCAGCTTACTGCTAAAGCTGGAAAGGGAGGGGGGTTGTGATTTGACGGCTCATTGGGCATTACTGCGGCGCTACAACCGGGGTGTGTCTACCGTGAAGTTGTGCACTCTAATTTGTGCATATGGCACGTGGACCCCGTTGCCGGTTGCCCCACATATCAGCGAAAGGAAGTAGAAAGACAGGAGTAACTAGTTACACATAAATATATTTTTGGACAGAGAGATACTCCCTCTGTAAAGAAATATACAAATCTTTTATATCATAGGATCACCTTGCTGAGAAATATACTCCCTCTACAATGCACGGACATTATGGGGGTTCAGCATTTTTTATGGGGGTTGAGCTGAGAATATAATACTCAGATAGGCTCACGGTTCTGGACTTTGGGCCGCAGGCCGACCCTGCATGTTTGGGGGCCCATGTGTTCTACCTCAGCGCTTTTCATATTGCAAGCGGTTGGTACTACGCTGGTTTTAGATGCTGTCGCAAGGCGAATACACAAAATTGAATAAAGCACGGCAGCTGTTGGAATGAAATCAAACGACAGTTCCTAACCAGCAATCAGAGTTGCAATTCTATCAACGATATACCATGTGATAAATAATACTGTCGTACTACTTATACACACAGGACACTTGTTTCACCATGCCAGATTATTACATCAAAATCTCTTGGAGGATAGATCAGTTTGGCAGTTGCGTGCTGCTACTGAAGAATTTCAAAGTTGATTTGGACCAGCTCTCCTTGTCGAGAAAGTTCGATTTTGACATCATCCCCTACCGCAAGATATGATTTAGATTTGAACCTTGACCATTCTTTAGCATCAATCATCATGCGACCATCCTTTCTACTTATGGTATATTGAGCAGGTTCATTCATACCAAGTCTGCGCATGGTAAGAGAAACTTGGAAAGAAAAAAGAACGAAGCACTTGGGCGGCCAATGCTTACCAAGAAGGTGGACAAGTCGGTTTTTGTAAGGACGTTGGTATATGAAGTGCGAACTGCAGCCCAGTCTGTTGCCGGTGCAACTGCACGGGCCGGACCAAATGCAAGTGCAAGTGTTGGTGCAGGTCCCGAAGCCACTGTTGCTGCCGGAGATGGTGCTCCTTGTAGAGCTGGTGCCGGTGTCGATGCCCGATACTCCGGTAGATCAGACCGATCCGCTGACACGGTCGGTGCCCAATCCTCAGCTGGATCAGACTGAGCTACTACCGCTGTCAGTGCTAGAGCAACTGCCGGTGCTCGATCTGTGCGAGACAGCGGCGATCTGTCTGGTCTGCTATGATCAGCTTTCTAACTTGACTAGGATACGTGACCATCATCCAGTTTTTTTCTTCATTTCTTTTAAACACGAGAAGGACTAATTGTGGCATTTTTGTTAAACCAAACTGCAGTTCATCATAGGGATTCAGCTTGTACTCAGAAAACAGACTGATCCACTTTATTCCAGTAATATAAGTGATGGACAGCGCCTTCGTTACTGACACGACATAAGAAGTGAAACCTGCAAAAATAGCCATCGTAGAGCAAACCAAACGGTTTATTCTGTGATGAATGTCACATGGCAAAACCTGCATCGTACAATTGCAGGAAAAGAAAGAAAACATGACATTAAATCAATAAGATTTAGACAGTAAATCAATAAGATTTACTTGATGTGACACGAGTGAATCCTTACCAAGAAATCACTATGTTGAAGTACTAAACAGAAGATTGATCATCCAACTACGCGTGGCATGCAGGGGCCCTGCTTACTCCCACAAGCAGGACAGTCCAAAGGTCGTGACAAATCGTATGGACCGAACATCCATGGGACTGGAAATCCTGGTGGGTGCGATAAACCCTGCAATGCATACAGATATTGGAGTGTAACCATAATTGATAAACCATCCTCGCAAAAAATATGATCTGGATACTTCAAAATGTACAGACTAAATTGAGTGGACAGATATTAACATAGACCGCTCTCAGGACTGACCACACATTAAAAGCGGTAGTACTAATAAACAATACATGGTTCACAAACACAAATCAAGTACTGAACAATAGTACTTACTAAAGACAAGCAAAGTTGCACTAACTAAACTCTGCAGACTATTTCTTGCCACCGACCTACGGGATGAACCCCGCATAACTGACTAGGCCATGAACTTCGTGTGAGATGTCTACATGCACCATCACCATCTTGTCAACCTTGGAGAACCTAACAGAGTGGTCTTTCCACTCATAAACATGATGATGAAGACAAGCCGCATCATATTTGTTGGGAAGCTTTACAAGAACCACACCCTTCATAATCGAAGGCACATCCAGGAAATTGTTGTGGTCAAGTACAACCTCGAGAACACGCGTGACAACAATGCTACAGGAAAGCACTAGTTCAGGACACGTGGCGACAAGGACACAACAGCTGGATAGTTCAGCAGTAGAACTCATCATCAGGTCTTTGAGTTCACACGACATGACTTTGAGAACTTCATCTCCACCGCGGACCTGGTTCTAATTCAAACAGAAACCATATTTTATTACTACCTCCATTCAGAAATATAAGATGATTTTCGATATTATACTCCATATATGACTACATATACGCACAGAAATGAGTGAACAAAGACACTAGAACATGTCTTCAAAGGCACGAGAGCAGAGGGATTACATGCAATATCCATAACACAAGTTACTGAGGCAAATATACCCTCTTAAAAGGTAGCATTGATGTTCATAAAGTACTCCCTCCGTCCCAAAATTCTTGTCTTAGATTTGTCTAGATACGGATGTATCAAGTCACATTTTAGTATTAGATACATCCGTATCTAGACAAATCTAAGACAAGAAATTTGGGACAGAGGGAGTAGTTGAAAGTAATCTATAAGAAATCAGTGTCAACCTCTCGCATGTTTTGATCAAAAGAGCAATCTAGAACCGTTATTTGGCACACTAAAATCACATGCAAGATCACCCAGAAAGTTGTAGTACCAGTACTAGTACTGCGTGTTAGATGAAAAAACACGATCAAGATCGAGAAAAAGATCGTCAACAAGAGACATTACCTGGACTTGCTTAATGAGGGATCCCGGAGAGGGGGGCTTGGACAGGGCGATGGCTTTGAGCTTGTCTGCGGTAGTCTCGATGGGGTGCTTGCGCTTCTTCGTACCATAAGCCTCGACGATTTTGGCCAGAGCCATAGACATCACGTCGGCTAGTGCTCCGGCGTCCATCCAAGAGAGGAAGCTGGGAGAGAAGAGTGAAAGGAGGAATGAGATGAGGGAGAAGCGAAGCGAGTGGGGGTTTTCTTCAAGAGAGAAAGTTGAGAGAGAAGAGTGAAATGATGGTTGCTTCATCCGTCCAACTTACTGCTGGAAAGGAGGGGGTTTTGTGATTTAACGGCTCATTGGGCATTACTGCGGCGGTTCGATCGGGGTAGTCTACAGTCACTCTACTACAGAGTAATTTAGTGCATGGCTGGTGGACCCAGGTGCTGGCTGTCCCACACGTCAGTGAAAGTGAGTAATTTAGTGCATGGCTGGAGGAGGATCCGCATGGTAGAGCGTGTCCACTGTTTTTCATTCTGAAGAAAAAAATGATTACAACAAGCGTTTCCACTCTTACGATGGAGGAGTGCGAAACACGGCAGCCACTTGAACATACACAGTGCTCCTACTACTAGGCATGTGCAGTGGTTCATACGTCAGTACTACACAATCTTGTTGCTAGTGTAGTAAGATATGATGATAACAAATGATGTTGTGCGCATGTCAACTACTCCTATATGTAACATAGTACCGCTTTTTCGACTGTCCGGTCGAGAATGAACGGTGAGATCAATGTTAACAGAACTAGGTCCACAGCGCACAGAGAGTACAATGCTACAGTACTCCACGAAACATGAACCGTATGAAGCACATCCTATAGTGTTAGATAGGGTGTATGAAGGGTGCACGGGATGGGAGCAAACGTTCCCTTCTTGACCCACTTTTGGGTGTTTGGCAGAGTACATGAACCATGAAGGGTGCATGAGTCCACACTAGTAGGTTGACAAAAATACACGAAGAGGAAACAACTATATTGAGATGAGAATGCAACCAAACACACCCACATGCTTTGTGCTACAGTGACTGATCTGCACCGTCTGAGTTTGATCCAACGGTCATGTTGCGCCGAGACATGGACATGCCCATGTAGAGGACGCCTAAACACCACCGAAGTCCCTCTGCTTCTCGAGGCACATGACGTTGGTGATGCAGGGTGCAACCTCCTGCAGAGCCCGCTCCCGGTCGACGGGAGCCAGCTCGTCAAAGACGGCGTCCAATGGCACGAATGGATTTTGGTGATGGAGCCCAGAAAGGATTTGCCCGGCAACAGTGACGGCAGCCCGCAACCCCTCCTTGTCCAGCTCAGCCCCCACCATCACGTAGAGACGGCTCAACTCCTCGGAGATATAGGTGAAGAAGGAGACCAGGTTAGGAAGCCGCAGCTCATTGAAGTCGACCGGGTGGTCGAACGGGTTTAGCCCGACGGCTGGCATCGTCACGCTGGCACGACGGTAGGCATCACGCAGCCACAACACGTGCGTGGCAACTTGGTCCACCAAGTGGCTGAGGCGATCCTGGACCTCGTCACGATCGGCCCGCTCGCGCTCCAGCCGGCTCCCCTGACGTCCTATCGTATCTCCCGCTTTTTGCAGCAACGCCGCCGACGCCTCAAGCATCTTTGTGGTGGACGCCTGCCGCTTTTGAAGCTCCGTGAACTCCCGCACATAACGGAGGAGCATGGCACTCCTCTCCTCCTTGAGCTCACGAAGCTCCACGTCCTTGGCCCTGAGCTCCGCATCCTTGGCATGGAGCTCCTGTGTCAGGCGCCTCACCTCGGACTCTATGATCTGCTGCGCCGCCATGGCACCAGGTAGAAGCAATGGGGAGAGGAAGCAAAGGGGGCAAAATGGCTGAAAGGAAATGCAATCTATGGGAAGGCGGAGAGAGCCAGTCGAGGAGCGGGGAATCTTTTGGTTTTCACCACGGTAAAACACCAGTCGACGACTTCTCACATCAGGGAGCAGTGGGTTTTTACAGGCGGAGTCATCGTGACTAATTGCTGCCGCGCCTGCTCCCGTCAATCAAAAAATTAAATATCATGCCGCGCCTGCTCCCATCAACCATAAAAATTAAAAATCCTGCCGCACCCAAACACCAGAGAAACGCCGCGGTGGACATTTAAATTTACCTGCCGACAAGTAGATAGAAAAAGGGGTGAAAAAACAAATGTGGCGGCGGCCTAGCTAATCGGTCGAACTAGCCAACTAGCTAGCCACCGTGCTTCACTGATGTACTCGGCGGGAAAGGTGGTCTTTCGTGATTTGACGACTCATTTACTTGCTTCGGCGCTACGACCGAGGAGGACCCAGAAAACGCACGGTAGGGCGTCCCACGTCAGGAAGAATATATGCGTGCACCACCCGGGAGGACCCCGAAACCGCGCAGTAGGGTGTGCCATGTCTCGGCACGGAGGAAAAATGTGCGTGTAAAATTTACTGTATCAGACATAGTACCTATGGTTCGACCTTGGGACCCAGCCAGTCGGTCGAAAACACCCCACTAGCCACACAGCTTCATCATGCAAACGTGGCACGGTTAGCTCCGTCTCGACCAGCCACAACGTCTCTTGTTCTAGGCGATTCTTCTATTTTCCAAGCTTTTTTTAGTTGTAATAACACCACGGCAAGCTAGCGCCGCTCTTCGTGTGTGCCCGTGCAAAGGTTAGACGATGGAGAGAAGAGAGATTGAGATCGCAGAGCTGGGATCCACCAGTAAGTGAGACAACGGTCATGCACGTGTTGACGAGGTACTCCCTCTACTCTACTCAACGCAAGTACTGTATAAAATCAAGTTATGGGACAAAGCCAACAACCGTTCATTTTTTCAGGCTATCGACTTACGCTTTGTAGTCCAGGTTGCCAGTTCGAATCTCGTCTTTCAGATTTGTTGGTTTTAGGTCCAAATTTGATTAATGACAAGTGGGACCCCCGTATGTTGTTCCGATATTTGAGTGTAGGATGGTTTTTTTGAACAAACACTTTGCGCGGTTAGACAAGTAACGACACGAGTTACACGTATTTTGCAAGTTTACGAACAAAAATGATAGCGGCATAGAATATCACATCCACCTCACAGCTTAGATACTACGGTGATACGAGTTTTTACACCGTTGGAAGTGAGATCCAATGGCTTGGGAGTAGTCTTTGTGATTATGTGCAATTTCCAAACTCTCCAAAGGTTTTTTTTGCAAATAAAACATTCAGGCCTCGTGTGTGCTGCTGCATCTTTGATCCAACGGCTCCTCGGTGCTCATATTAGGTGCTCCCCGTAGCTTAATTACCGCTACGGTGATATGAGCATCTAGGTCGTATGATCAGTGATCAGATGGCACATGCATAGTACTTGTACTTTCTGCGCATTTCCCAAACTCTATCAGCCGTATATTGCAAAAACATTCAAACCTCCTACTGTGGGCCGATAGATCTCAGTGAACTCGTATCACCATAGAATCTACGCTGCGGGAGCACCTCATACTCTCCCGTGCGAGAAAACATAAGGTGCTATCGCGGCTTGGATGCTACGGTGATACGATCTTGGAGGTCATTTGATCTGAGATCAAATGGCATCTGAGCAGTCGTTGTGCTTGTAAGCAGTGGCTGAACTCTTTTGGGGCTTTTCTGCAAAAAAACATTCGAACCACCGAGGAGGTGTTGGGTCACAAATCCAACACCTCCGAAGAGCTTGTATTACCAAAGCATCTAAGGTGTGGTAGCACATGATATTCTTACATACAGGAGAATATGATGTCCTCCTTCATCTTAGATGCTACGGTGATATGAGCTTCGAGGTCGTTGGATTTGGGATCAAAGGGCATCTAAGTAGTTTTTGTACAAATTGTGTGCAATTCTCAAATTCATCAAGGTTTCCTGCAAAAAAATTAAGACACATCATGTGAGCTGCTATATCTCAGATCTACAAGCTCCAAGCAACTCGTATCGGCATATAGCATCTAAGGTATGGGGGCACATGATATTCTCCCGGGGAAGAGGGGTGGGGCGTGCACAACCAATCGGTGGTTGGGAGTGTGGGGACAAATATAATCTAAACAACCCTAAACAGAGCTCCAAAATTTTATCTAAGGTCGAGGGGTTGACCCCCGATAATCATAGCTCCGCCTAAACACAACATTTGCATGTACTATAGTACTAGACTTAATATTCATGTTTCAGTTTCACGTTCATTTGAAATATTGAACTGAGGACCATGGATGTCTTACATTTTACTCCCTTCGTTCCTAAATATTAGTCTTTTTAGAGGCTTCAAATGGACTGGCACATACGGATGTATATAGACATATTTTAGAGTCGAGATTCACTCATTTTGCTCCGTATGTAGTCACTTGTTGAACTCTCTAAAAGACTAATATCTAGGAATAGAAGGAGTATTTTTGAATTCGTGTCATACATGCATGGGTTGGAAAAATAGATGCACTATACTTATTGGATTGTTGTTATGTTCGTGCGTGTGTCTCTCTCTCTCTCTCTCTCTGTGTGTGTGTGTGTGTGTGTGTGTGTGTGTGTGTGGTCATATGCTTGATACATACAAAGTTTTCTCACCTCCATAGTGTTCATCTTTTAAATTTGAATTTGCATTGGAAAACTTACTAGGGATACCATGAAATGTGAAATCCACGTTGATATCACTATATCACAAACTCACTCTAATTCAACAACTCGTCATAAATCAATTACCACGTTGAGATCAGTATTTGCAAGGAAAATACGGGTATTGTAATACACATAGATTCGTTCGGCAATTTAAAAGGTTACTTCCGAATTCTCAAATGGTAGGACCCAACAGCGTACCAGCCAGACCTTGGCTCGTATTGATCCTAAAAAACGGGCTCGTGTCCTTCAGTGGCGTGCGTGGTATGCACATTAGGCAACCCCAACCAGTCGAGCCTCAGCGTTTCAAGTCGAAATATCTGGCGGCCAGAATTCCAGCCCTAGGAAATTCCCGTCATGTCCCCGGTCCATAATGACTACCGATGAACAACGGAGGGATGCTTTAGTAACTAGACAACGTTACCTACCGTGCCGAGCACGGTTCAATTCCCTCGGTCGCCGCTCGTCAAGGTCACCCATCAACTGCATTGCCTAGTACTACTACTACTACACCAGGATGAGCACATAATTGAGCCCGTTTGTTCGTGCCTACTACTTGAGTTAGTATATCAGGCAATGCACTGGTACGCAAGGATTATCCTTTTACTCCTTTCCGGTTTATAGGGCTTATCTCAAAATTTTAGTTTTCCCATTTTATAAGTCTCAGTGTGGTTGTTCCCCATCACATGTTCAGATTTCAAGGTGCAATAAATCATCACATGCAAGAATTAAGAGAAAATTGACCAATGCATGTACTTTATGCATCCATGCATTGCAATTAATACATTCGTAAACACAATTTTGAGGAAAACAAGCGCATTAATTGAGTGGTTTTGCAAACTACAACAATTGTTCCACCAGTCACCATCTACCTTGGTTGGTGAGATTTTTGAATTGAGCCCTATAAACCGGAAAGGAGGTTTAACTAAGCAAAATGTTTGACCAAATCCATTCTTAAGAAATACAACAGCACAGATGTACGGCTTGAAAATTTATTGCATGATGCAGGTTATGATATTGTTTCGAATCCTGGATCTTAAATTTCAGAAAATCCAAAAGTGAGCATAAATTCTTGAAACTAAGCATGGTCACGTGATATGGCACAAATATTATTTCGTAAGTTTTTTCTTCAATTCAAGACAAGCTGCTTATGACAAGTTGCACAAATGAAGAGCCAAGGTATTTTGGAACAAAGACCTGTCACTTTAAGGCGAACGCTTTCACTATTGAAACCGTGGGCGTTTACGTGCCGCCACGAGTCCTCGCTTCTCATCGGCAGGTGCCGTCCCAGCAAGCGTGTGAGTCGACGGGAGGCGTGCGAGCAGACAGCTGCGCCGGCTGTCAGGGAGGCGTGCGAGCAGACCGTTGTGTAGACTCATGGGAGGCGAGCCCTTTGACCAGGATCAACCGCCCACCGTCGTCCCAACTGCTCCCACTTTTAATGTCGCCGGCACCGCAGTTTAAAATCAACCCCGCACTACCTGGTACCGCTACAATCCTCTCTCTTCCTCTCCGATTCTCCTGTCGTCTACCTCCAACTAGCCTGACCTAAACGTACGCCATGCTGCATCAGGATGGTCTGCCCTTAGTGTTCCAGTTTCATGAGGAAGACACCCAGCCGGAGTCTCAAGAACATAAGGCGCTTTGGGACGAGCTTAAACTGGCCTTGCGGGAAGACGCCGCGCCTGTCCCTGCTCCCGTTCCGGCTCCCGTCGCCCCGACAGCGCCAGCGCCCATCCCCATGGCATTGATGGGCTGGGAGCCACACATTGTCGCCAAGCTTGATGCCACGGGGTTCCACGAGGTCCCCGCCGACTTTCACGCGCCCGTGCACCTGCCAGCGCATGCGCCTGCGCGTGCACTGACGCGCACGCCCGTGCCAGTGCCCATGCATCTGCCAGTGCATGCGCCTGCGCGTGTACTGACGTGCGCGCCCGTGCCGGTGCCCGTGCACACGAATGTCTCCGCCGCGCCGTTGACAGCGCATGTCCCTGCGCGGGTGCCAGTGCCCCCCTCGGCAGCATGGATGGCCGCCGTCGACCGCTTCCTTGCACCAACACTAGTTGCCTCCTCCCGCCAGTTGACTCGCTCCGAAGTCCAGAACATTTTGGCCTTCCTTGAAGCTAGGCCAACGTCCAGGAGTACGCCAACAACGGCGCAAGACGCCGCCGTCACCGTTGGTCAGTGGCCTGACGACACCCAGAGCACGTCAGAGGAGCCGCTTCCCACCGCGAGACGCCCCCGCCACCGCCGCGTAATCTAAATTTGCCATGAAAATCGTTCGGATTGCCATGCTTAAAATCTGAACGTTTATCATTTCCATTTATTTTATATCGATCGTCGTATAATTTAAAGTCGGAGTCAGACTGAACGAAATGTATGGTTTGATCGATTGAATTTTCTGCTAGAGCCGTATCAAATTAAATATAAAACGTCATCAAGCCACATGTATTCCTTGTCATCCAACGACCTAGACTGCTTCAATGTCGAGCGCTCAACATGTTTAGCGTGCAGTTAATTTCATGCCAAAAATAGTGCTAATCACATGACAACACGCAAATAATATCCTACTCCCTCCGTCCGAAAATACTTGTCATCAAAGTGGATAAAAAGATATGTATCTTGAACTAAAATACATCTAGATACATCACCTTTTATCCATTTTGATGACAAGTATTTCCGGACGGAGGGAGTAGTAGTTAATACCCGCATGCACTTAATATACTTCCAAATTAACGTGCATTGCATGTACACACTGACTAGTGCTGCTAGTACGTGAAACTTGTGTCGTGACTTGTGAATGCGTCCAGATATGGCCAACGGCAACATCGCCCGCGAGTTCTTCCTGTTTGCCCGTGCGTCTAAACGCAGAAGGGGAGGAGAGAGAGAGCACACATGGAACCCACCAGTAAGTGAAGGCGAATAATACTAAAAATAATATTACATGTTATCCATTAAATAGGCTGTGGTAATATAAAAACATTATGTGAACAAAGGGGGTACAACAGACATTGCTATTCTACGTATGTTGCCTATTGACGTGCGGCTTGAAGGCCCGGCCGCATGTTCGATCCTCATCCTTTATTTTTTAATTTGTATATGGGTCCAAATTTGTTTCATGACATGTGGGCCCCTCGGTGTGTAGTTTGTAGCACTTTAATTTGTGGATCGAAATTTGTTCCATTCCAAGTGGACTATCGGTGTCTAGTTTTGTAGCTTATTTATAATAATTAAAGAGAACATCATAGTTTTTTTAAATAATACCATGGTGCGATGTTGAAGGCGAGAAAGGACGTGCGAGAGAGCGATGACCGAGCTAGAGGGAAATCAACTAGGGGAGTTGCGTGGTTTGCAACGGTGTTTGGAGTAGTTGTGGGCCGAATGCTACAGAAATATAATCTAAACCAACCGGAATAAATGCCTACACAAATTAATCCAAGGTTGCAGTGCCCCTCGCAATGTAAATAGCTCCGGCTTTGCGAGGGATGGAGAGGTAGTAGCTTCAACGCGTGGAAGATATGGTGTGAGAAAGCGAGGTCAATCGAGAGATATATAGATAGAGAGACAAAGTGAGTGTAGTCCGACATTCATTGAACAAATATATATGCTCCGGAGAGATATTGTCCGATTGAGCTTTTGGTAAGGGTGAGGGCTGTAAGATAGAGCTTGAGAGATGATCTAGTCACAGATGTGTAGATATATTTTGTGCGTGGGAGGAGGCAAGGTCAACCGATCACATAGGGGTCGTGCGATCGAAAGAGTGAGACGGGTTGGAGAGAGTGACCTATATAGATGATGTGCGTGAGGGAGTATACAATGTGAATAGGTCGAATTGGGCTCAAACATGCTGATATATCGTTTTTGTCCGAGAAAGAGCGAGGTCAATCGAGACATACGGATATATATATATATATATATATATATATATATATATATATATATATAGAGAGAGAGAGAGAGAGAGAGAGAGATAGAGATAGAGAGAGAGAGATTGAGTGAGCGTGGCCCACCATGAGGTCGAAAGAGTGGCGGCGGCTTGGATGGACTGACCTAGATAGACAATCTGCGTGAGAGAGTATAGAGTGTGTCGATCGAGGCCCGAACAGGGAGATATATCATTTGTGTGTGAAAGAAAACGAGGTTACACGAGACTCAGATAAAGAGAGCGAGATTGAGCGAGTGTGGCCCACCGTGCAGAAGAAAGAGTGAGACAGTCTCGAGGGAGTGACGTAGATATACAACGGGCGTGCGTGCGCACGGGAGGTTGGGGGGCTAGATAGGCAATGCATGTATTTAGCGCGAGAGGGTGAGAGGGAGAGGGGGGTAGAGATAGATCGGCATGGGGTGCAATGGCGGGTGTGTGAGGTAAATACATTTGGTAACATGAGTGGAAAAAGGGGTTGTGTAGTTG
>NC_041393.1:456783855-456839736 GCF_002162155.2 Triticum dicoccoides
GAACCAAGGACCAGGCATACGGGTAATTATTTCGAAATTCGTGCCATACTAAGTTTCGAAAAGTTGACATTGACTCAATTTGTTGTGCTATTTTGTAGGTCATATGTTTGAATCCATCCAAAAGTTTTCTCACTACCATGGTGTTCATCATATACATATGAATTTGTATTAAAAAAGTAGCGTGGATATAGTGAAATGCGAACTCCACGTTAGAATTGGAGATTGCTACGTGACACACACTCTAATTCAAATAACTAACTACGTGACACACACTCTAATTCAAATAACTAATTATCTGACACACTCTAATCCACGTTAGCATGGGTACCGTTTCGATTTTTTTTCAAATAATTCCTCATTAATTAATTTATAGTACTCCCTCTGTTCACTTTATAAGACCTTGAAGACATTTCATACAATGTGCAAAACAGTTCATTTTAAGTAGTCTGAAACGACTTACAAAAGTGAACGGATGGAGTATCTCGTTTCGAATGACTAATTATTGCAAGGAAAACACGGGCATGGTAATACATACAGATTCGTTTGCAAATGAAAGAAGATTCATTTCGTTTGCATTCTCAAATGTAGGCGCACCAGGCAGACCAGGGTCATGTCGGGGTGGACGCTGCTTCGGTGCCTTATAGGCAACTGCCCTTGGGTGACTGACATGTGGGCCAGCCACCTGTTGGGCCTACATGTCATGGACACAAAGGAAGGTGCCTTAAGGCACCGAAGCATAGTCCTGTCGGGGTGGTCGTGTGTGTCGGACGGACGCGTAGCAGCCAGCCACCCACCCCCCTCCCCTCAAAAAAAGGACGACGACAATATAAGTTCGCGCTTCCACGTTTCGGATTGAAATATCTGGTGGCCCCAATTCAAGCCCTGCAAAATCTCTCTTCTCCACCGTCCCCTTCCACGCCCAGATTGCTCAAATCCCTAATTCGCCGCCATCCCTCGAATCGCCCCTCGTCTCGTCTCTTTCCCCACCGTTCCCCACCTCTGTGCCGGACGACGACGACGAAGACGACGGTCACACTTCACCAGCGCACCGGAGCTACCTCATCTACGCCCTCGTCGACCGCACCAGGTGGTCCACCGACAACGTCGGCCGCCGTAATCGACGTGCCTCACAGACACCGAGTTCCACCGCATCAGGTGTGCTTCACCGACGCCGTCTCCTAGCTCACCGGGGCTACTTCACCGAGAACATCCTCGCACCTCCGCCCCCCGAGGCCGTTGGGGCTTCACCAACAGTCTCGTCCACCGCATCGTAACGCTCCGCTGCCACTCAAGATCTGCATCCGTGCGCGGCCAGCCAACGCCAGCGCATCACCCTCAACGGCCCTGAAGTGACCCGCACTCTAGCTAGGCGAGCATGCCCAAATGCCGGCCTGAACTAGGTATCCACACATCACTCCCTTGTGCACTGTTCCGACGATGTTTGGATATCCTTTCACTTCTCTCTTAGCTTACACGCCTATGCAACTCTGACTTTAACTCTTATTTCTTCTGGAGATATCATCTGAAACAAGCAAATCTATTTTTTAGCGAAGCATGACAGCGCTACGTGATCTAGTACACATCCTGCACACCCGTATAACCTTGCAAGTATCTGTCCTCCGGTACAACATCAAGGTCGATTCCTCTTATTTGATCAACCATTCGCCGTGTCAAAAATGCACAGGGGGATGCAAGGAGCACAAGGCCTGCACATCCAAGCATGTGGTAACATGGACTTGTACATGGAATATCCCAAGCGCAAGCAGAGCTGCAGTGAGCCTATACAACAAGCTAGCGTAAGTCCCTGCATTTCATTTAATTTGTACTGGCATTCGTGTATGATTTGTGTGCAGTGGCTGATCCACGAATTCAAGTTACCAGGGGCAAACATTTAACTTAAAAAATACGAAGGCACTTGCACTCCGTAAATCAACATAACTTGAGAAATGTGAAGCTACATGCACTTTGGAAACCAGTTAATGATCCAAAGTAGTTCAGGTTATAAACACTAAATGATGCAAGCACCAAAAAATACAAAATTTAACATGGTGTACAAGGACTACAAACATGGTCTATACCTGCTTGAATTATTCGTTCTCTGGCTGAAAATATCGAAGTGTAATTGCACGTATAACCAGTGTGCAAACTGCATATCAATATATCTATCCTGCACAAGTATGCCAATAGTTTCAAACAACAGATTAGAAAAGTTTTTATGCTATGTTGTCATCATACGGGGACTTTCTGGTAGATGGCCTCGACATTTCCTCAAGCTATGAAAATGCACTATAATTTGCTTGTCATCAATGCCTGCAAATCTCTATCTCTCTCAACATAGTAGATCATCATTAGACACTAAATCCTTCAATGAGCTTGCAAAATTCTTGCATTAGATCCCTCATTAGACACTATATGTTCATCACCAGGAGCATGTAAAATGTTTGCATCAAATCCTTCGTTAGCAGTCTATTCATTAGACACTTCAGGCTCAAGAACAACATGAGCTTGTATGTTTGCACCGGAAACTTGATTAGATACATCAGATTCAGTCAGTTCAGTATTGATTGGGGGAGTTATAAAATAAGTAGAAATTGGTTTCATTTTCTCATAGATTCCCTACATACAAGTAGTTTTACAAAACCGTCAGGTTTAACTATTGGCCAGAAATTGAAGAGTTGAACTAGATATAATCAGGGATGTGATGTACCTGCTCATTGCGCATGCTACTCTTGCAAGCTGCGACTGTCCATTTGCGCAAGCTCGATGCCATGCCCGTGATGCCGCCGCAGCCTCCCACGCAGGCTACACCCAGGGTTGGATCTTCATCTTCTTGTCCTTCCGTTCGCCTGAAGCCCGGCGACCGCCCTCCAACGAGGGCGCGAGGAAGTGTTGTGTCTGTATGTCCAGCGGCGGCTAGGTTAGGAGCAAACCAGACTGGAGGCTGGAGCGAATGAATTGGGATTTTTCCTGCTGTCGATCGATATGGGAGGCGCTCGTATGGGTCGCGAGCCTGCTATAGGGCCCGCCTTGCACTTATGTTATTGGCCCATCAAATTGAAACATTTTTCTTCATTTTTTACATTGCCTGCTCGTGCGTTGGGACGAACAAAACTACCATGGGCCAACCTGGATGACTCAAACTAGGTGCACACTTTCCAGCCACCTGAGGCGGCCGCCCATACCAGCCCCTATGACGGCGTCGCCCCTTTTTGCGTGTATGATTGGATAGTGAAAAATAGTCCAGTGGCGCTTTTGATTTACCCACAGAATGGTTGAATTGCTTGTTTCTATGAACTGAGTTCACCAATAATGTGAAGGATGCCAGTCTTTTCATCCTATTGTAGATTGCTTAGATCTCGATATGCCAAAAGTAATCGCAGGAAATATACAGTAAAAGCCAGTGTGATGTGTTTGGCTACAACTAGTCTGACTACACATCCTCATATAACATATCAAGGACGCACCATCTTTGTACCCATGCAGTGTGGGAAGAAAAAGTATTGGGACTGCGTATCCAAGCAATTGATGCCATGGACTCCTTTGTACAACCTTGTAAGCAAAAAAGAAGTTGAAGTGTGCCTGTACAAAGAACTAGCGTAAGTTCAGTTACCTGCTTCTCGGAATTTAATTATCCACTTATTGCAAAATTGTTCAATTACGTTGCTTGGCTTAATTTAGTTTGCTAGTGATTACATAATGGCACAACCTGTTAATCATATTGTAGACTGCGCCTATCTATGTGTTTGATACTTACTGTTAAGAATTACCTGTTTGCCTTAACTTAAATATCTACTTGTTTGTTTAACTGCTTTGTTGCTGCAACAGCGGGTTACAATGATGTTAATAACTACTTACTTTTCAGCATCCAATTGAAACTCTTTAATTCCTTGTTTGTTGAACTGGTTTGCTGTTATAACTCCCAATTGAGATGTTTTGCTAACTTCAACTTTTTTGAATCCAATCGGAACTTTAATGGCAAAATAGGTTAGCCCAAGATCAAAGAGCGAGGTCCCCATGGACGTTGCATCATCCCACAGCAGTGGCACCGACCCAATCATGCATTATGAATTGCCAACTGCTGATGCTCTAGAGGCTAAACTAGTGGTAGAAAGAGATTCTGCTTCTGCACTTAGAGATGAAGTTGACATGTTGAGGAAGCAAACAACACAATCACAAGCAGTACTCAAGACAACCATTAAATATTTGGTGGATTTCAAAACGAAGCAAGCTGAGACTGACCAAATTGTTAAGGTCCTGAAGGAAAAAAGGAAATTAAATTCCTACTCGGTAAATCATAGGTGAAATATTCTTTCCATAGTTGAATAACCTTTGTGTTATCTATTCATGTAATCAATCACACCATTTGTTTTAGAGATCATGTAATAATTTTTTTTGTTTTTTGGTTTGTAATTTTATTTGAGCACAAGTCTGTATTAATTGATAAGACTCGGAGACATTTCATTTGGATTGCTATGCCAGACCTACAAATATGCCAATCGGGCTGAATGTGCATTCAGCAATAGTAGTAGTATAGATGGACCATAATTGGCACGCATCGGAAAGGGCCAAGATGCTGGCTAAAAAATGGATGTTGTTGTAGCCAAAAAAAAGTACAGCGGCCTGGCTTATGTATGTTAGTTGATATTATTGATCCATATACTCTATAAGTGTTTATATGTCTGTTAGTTCTGTACATTCTTGGTTGATTGACTTGGTATTTGAATCTTGATACATCGCTTGTGTACATATCTAAATGGGAGTACACATTATGCTGCGTGTGACATTTGAGTTGTACATGAAGTGTTCCAAATATTCGAATTCACCTTAAACTGGATTCTAGTTTCTGAATTTGAGTATCGGCATTTGTAAACCATATTCATATATGCAGTGTAATACATCTTTGTCGTCCTTTTGAAGATATATAAAAACACATAGAATGATTTATAAAGATTCATATGGGAATACAAAGTGGATTCGAATTTAGTTGCCAGGGTAAACGTGGATGCTTATTGTCCCAAAATTCAAAAGAAGCAGCAAAATGTCCACTCCCACATCGGCTGCCCGAAGCCAAGTGTTTGGGAGATGGAAATTACTGTCTGCCCATTACACGGACAATCCATTGGCCCCATTTCCACTGCTCTAAATAGGGGTAGGTTAGTAACTTCAATTAGATGTGACATGACCGCCTCTGAGCCCATTCCGACACGGTGGGCGTCAAACATGGGCGGCAAAACACATTTGATTCAAGCTCGTCTGAAAGACCTCTGTTTCTCCCTCCATTCCCCATTCATACACGGTGGGCGGCAAAAAAAACTCGACTCGGCCGAAATTGATGTAGGCAAATATTTTCAATAGGGGTAGGTTTGTAACTTCACTCAGACGTGACACAACCGCCCTACCTGTCATCCCCGTTCATACATCATGGGCACCAACCATGGGTGCCAACCACCCTCTCCTCGCCCGAAATCGCTCTGGGCAAATATTGGCGAGATGCGAGATTACCGTCCTATCCCCAACCGACGAGACGTCCAAATTTTAAACGGGGGCTAAGTTCGTAACTTTCCCATATTTCAGACAGACGCGTCCCAAAAACATGGTTCCTCGTACCTCTCCCTCCATTTTCCCATTCATACACCGTCCGCGCTAGAACACCCCATCCCCACACCAGCCTCTGTCCGCCACCCCATCCATCGCCGCCGTCCTCCACCACATCCATCGCCACCGTCCTCCACCATGCAGGAGTGCCTACCAAGACCGCGTCGTCCACTGCTAGAGATGGACGTTTCTCATCCACGGCGACGGACCAGTAGCCTTGCATCGCGTCCTCTCGCTTCATCGGCGCCGTCGTCCTCTTTGCCGGGGCCGCTCACACGACCTTCTCTTCCACCTCAACGGGACTTATCCCCCGATGCACCCGTCTACCGTTGTAGATCTGCTGCAACGCCACCGACAGCCATCGCACCCCCGATGCCTACACGGCGCCGCAAGAGAGGCGGTACTTCATATCTCGTCAACTTTTTGATCTCAACCAGAAAATAGATCTTAACTTGGTTACTCTACTTTGTTTTCAGCTCTTAGAATTTAGTTCTTAGTTCGAAGCAAACAATGGATGCTAAATATCATTTCTCCGGTTTGCAGCTTCAAATCTGCCATGGCACAGCCATAATACAGTTTAATTGATCATGCTTAGGGTTTAATTGATCATGTTGGTTCCGTGGTGGTTTCTTTAATAGAAATCGGAGGGGAAACCCTCTTTTGCTAAAAAATATGCTTAGAGTTTCCCCCTTTTATGATCACTATACGATCAGAATACGTGCTTCGTGTCATAATAACACTGCTCCACCCATCAAGCTAAACAAGCTTAGATGTTCAAATACGAATATGATATTATTAAAACAGAGTTGTTTAGTTGGTCAGCTAAAGTTCCTAAATTAGTTTCGAAAATGCATGTTCGCCGCTCAGGTGTGTATCTCTATAGGGTGCCCACGGTGGGCCGGCCCACCCTGGGATTTTGGGTCGTCCCAGGCCCCGATTCCCCTCTATTCTGCTGCGCGCTTCCGATCTCTACTCGCCCCCAGCCGCCTGCCTCGCCGGCGACTTGCCGTCCCCAGACGGCATGACTCTAGGAGAAGACGCCGGACTAACAGGAGGCCAGGAGCCGCTCTCCCAACAGCGTCAGCGCTGCCCGGGCACGCTGCCGTGCCTACCTTCCTAGTCCGTTCAGGGCTCAGACGTGCAGCACCCAGCAAGCCAACCCGATTTATCCTGAGATACGTCCTCAACACTCAGCAACCACTCCTCATCACCCATTTTCTAATTGATTCATTACTCATTAGGCAGGACTGTCATTAGGGTTTGTTGTGTGCTCAGTGCTACCTACACTTAATGGTTCAGATGTATTTCGGTAATCTTTAGTACCTCTAAAGTTCACAGGGTTTTCAAGATTCCGGCCCTCGGTACAGAAACTAGTCATTTTGGATTGTTGGTCATAGTGACATTGACCCAGATTACTACTGCAAGCCAGGTTTGTTGACAATTTTACTTGTCTTTCTTACTCATTCGATATAATATCCAATTATTCACGTCGATTAGTTGCAAACAATAAGTGCTAGACAAACCTCTTCATTCAGTTACAATTCTGCATACTTGTCCTAATAAGCTCACAAGTAAATGATTGATTCACTACATCTATGCTTGCCTTGTCATATTTGTTGTCAATATTCTTTTAGGGTGGACCACCCTGTTTCTAAATACTAGAACCGTAGACATGAGTGAATAGTATTTCTCTATGTGATCTCTTCCATCATGTGTGGGTAACGAACACTGCATATTATAGAAAGAAAGTGTCATTTCCAGCTTTTACATAGGTTTCGATCTTTTACATGGAATACAATCTACCTACTTGCTTTGTGTCGCACTACCAACACTCCACCCTTGAAGCTAAACATTACGCCATTCATAATTGCTTAGTTTATTTGTTCAAATACAAATTTCATATGATTCTAATGTTCCTACTTCAGTTTTGAAATGTGTGCCTGCCTGTTATAGAGACATAAGGGGTTTGTATTTCTGTGTGTGGTCTGGTCAGCACGGTTGGGGAGGTGAACTTTGCATATGCAGGGGTTTATAGGGAGACACTCTCCAAGTTGAATCCGCAATGCATTCCATAGATAATCTGACTACTTTTTATGTTTTCATGAATCTCAGATTCTGAATAGCATCATAATGATTATGAGCTTGCGCGCATGAAAAGAATAAAGCAGAACAATGCCATGGTTGTCAAACTTGGCATTAAGGGACTGAAATCAAGTCTGGATGCAATGCAATGCAAACGCTCTCCACCTACAGATTCATGCTCAGAATATGATCCTAACAGTGATTCTGAGCTAGAGGGAGACCTAAGTCAATGTAGCTCCCTAGTGGAGGAGTCAGAGGAAGATGCCCTATCTTATTCACCCATCAAGGTACTTGCTCTAACTTTCCAAGGTTACATTGCTCGCACATATCTTGTAACTGATGCTTTGCATTGCTTCTACTTTGTTGAACTGCCATTAGCTTAGTTTAGACATCGTGTATGTGAATACGCCCTGCCTATCCATTTTCAGTACATATTCCATCTATCATCATACCATATTTATCCATTCAAATGCTGTTCTTGTGTATCAGATGTTCAAAAGGAAGATGGCGATTGCTATTCGTGGAGGAGCACAAGCAAAGTATTTGGAAAAGGTAGTGGCACCTGATAAATCAAATAGCCCATTAGGTGTAGTTACAATATCACCTGACCCACAAAATACCCAAACTCTAGCAGACTCTAGCCCTACTACACTGGTCATTTCTGATGCCCCAACTTAGCAGACCCCAACTGCAGCAAACAGTATGATTATGCCAGTTGACATAGCACCAGCTGTACGACGCAAAAACCCCATTCCAGCAAAGAGTGCACCAAATCCAGTTGCCAAATCCCTTTTCAAACCAGAGAGAGCCCCAATTGCAGCAAATAGGACCCCTGTTCCATTTCTTCCCAGTTTAGAAGACAAAGCTTATGTTGTTGTCAAGAACTTTGTGCGCATCTTTCCTTCATGGAAAGATTATACCGCAGACACAGAACAATTTCCAGTCTTCCTCTGCAACTTACACATAAGTGATGTACTAATGTTATTCATGGTCATTACTGCATCTGTTTTTGTTGACAGAAGACACAAGATTTCATTCTTTTAAATAGGCGAGGAGCAAACTGGATTGTGATGACGAGCAAGAGTTGGTTGCACTTTTCAAGCACTCGTTGATGAAGTATCGTTCCTACCTGAGGCAAGCGCACTTTGATGGCAAGCCTCTAAACAAAATTTCTGTAAAGTCTCCGGTGCTACATTTATCCAACGGTGACTGAAATAATCTTGTTACACATTGGTCTCAGCTGCAGCGTAAGGTACTGTCTATAATATCACATCACAATTTGAACTACATTTCTGCATTTGCCTTAATGTCTCACTTGTACGAAAATTGTTAGCAGAAGAACATTCGTTCTCAAGGGACCACAGAATCTCACGACTATACTGCACACTGCATTGCTCTTGTGAGTACCTCTTGCCCTGTATGACCATACTTATTTTCATACTGTTTGATTATGTAGCATCACTGCACATGTTAGCCTCGTAATCGTCCATTTGGTGGACATTATAAGATCCGTATGGACTCTTACACAAATTTAGAATCAACCCAATGCTTTTGAAGAGGTTTAGCTCTGTAGTCCTCTTGTAAGGACTGAACGTGGTCTATCACTGTACTTACATTAACAGCTACTCCCTCCGTCCCATAATATAAGAACGTTTTGTATAGTACACCAATGTTGAAAACACTCTTGTATTATGGGAAGAGGGATTGGTTCATTTTGTAGCATTCTGCATCTTATCTCCCTCGCCCACCATTTACTAAAAAAGATCAGATCTATATTTAATCTTACCAACAAGTAGAATACACAGACAATGCCATTGCAGAAGTGTAGCCCATTGCTCTTGTCAGTACATTTTGTCCTGTAACGCTTGTACTTCCAGGGATTGGTAGTTGATTATGTAGCATCAATCTGCATCTTATCTTCATTATCCTCTATCCCTTCCAGTATTATCATATCTATAATTACTCTCTACAATATGTAGAGTACAGGCAATGATTATGAAGAAGATTCTGTGCTGAAATTCTTGAGTTATCCTTCCCTTGACATGGAGAAGGGCATTATAAAGCCGGTGTTAACTGTTAATGTAAGTCATTCCTTCTAAAGCCTTTATCCTCAACTGCTGTTTAATTTGCTCATACTCCCTATCGTTTACTGTTGTTTAGTTTGCTATTTCTACCAAAATGCATGTTCGTAAGAACCGTAAGTTCTAAGTTTTACTTGTAAAACCAAATTTCTTATTCATACCATGCACATTACTTAATACTCTCTATATGTATGCTTGGTTTTGTGGATCTATAATCCAGTGTGTGGTGAAGCAGCCCACGTTTGCACCTTGTCATCTCCTGTTTTATCTTACTGATGTGGCTGATGATATGAACAACATGCCATGCACATTATCCAAAATAGATACAATGATTTTCTTTGCCCTTCATCTATGCTTGTTATGTTGACATGGTAATCCAGTAGTGTGGTGAAGCTCCCCGCATTATGAACAATGCCAAATTATGCTATTGATATTTTGAACTTACTCTTTATTTTCTAATTTGAAATTGGATAGAATTGATAGAACAGTTATCATCTTTGTTTATACACGTGCAAAACCTGTCATCTCTCTGCTTTGTTTCAGGGTGATATGCCTGATGGCATGCACAAGTCTGCTGAAGGCTGTGAGACAAACCCAACATATATTGCAGCAAAGAAGGCAAAACATCTTGAAGATAGCGAGACAACCCCAAAGTCTTGTCTTGATGTAGTGTTCAAGTTACTTGAGACTAATAGTCAGACAAGCTAACATAATTCGTTGTTTGAATCAGTTCGACTTCTTCAGTCCCAAGTTCTAGCAGAAAGGCATTCTGCAACTCAACTTCGACTTGAAGTCCTATCTCTTAGAAAGATTGCAGAGAACACCAATGAGAACCTCATCGCCAAACAGCTACACCTGGAAGCTATGACCAACATGCTAGGCCGGTCTCACAGCCTTGCTCAGCAGCTTGCGCAGCAGTTCCCCCGCAAGGCTAACCTTTCTTGAACTGTCTTGGAAGTGGTCTTGGTTCAGTATTATTTTGTTACGCTGCAATGGTGCCCAGTTTTTGTAATCTGCTTCTTCGTTGCGCTTTATGATCATTGGTGGCGAACTTCGATGCCCAGTGGATGTAATATACCTCAAATCCTTTATTGTATAGTGTAGGTTTATTCTTAGTTACTATGCCATAATTTCTTTATTGTATATAGTAGGTTTGTTCTTAATTCCTACTAGTTACTGCCATCATTCGCTATCTGAAAAAAAATCAGATGTAGTCAACCGGGCCGAAACATTCGACTCTAACGGGCCAGGTTTTTAGCGGGCCACAATTGGGCCAGCCTGCGTCTTTCTTGGGCCCGAATGATTGGGGCCTTCACACATTACGCCAGGCCCAAACTTACACCGGCCTATATTTTAGTTGGGCCTTTTGTCGACCCAGTGCTTAGTTTGGCCCAGGTAGCGTTGGGCCATTAATAGGCTGAATATTGTACTGGCCTGTTACGGCCGAGATGAAACCACGGGCCTTTAGCAGGCCAAAATGCATGTTGGGCCTCAATTTTCACTAGTCGTCGACGGGCCTTCAGCAGGCTGAAATGTAGACCGGGCCGTTATGGGCCCAGTTAGCTCACGGGCCGTTACCAGGCCAAAACATATCCCGCGCCTTAGTTGGCCCACTGATATCATGGGCCTTTAAGAGGCCGAAAGCTTAGTACAGGCATCAACGGGCCGAATTACACGACAGGCCTTTAACAGGCCCAAAGACACGTTGGGCTTAACTGTTGCCACCTTTAGCACGGGCCGTTAGTGGGCCCGATGTCCCGTCGGACCATGTATGGCCCATGGGTAGCACGGGCCATTCCCAGGCCGAAAGTCACACCGGGCTGAAATGGGCCCATGTCTGCATCAGGCCTCTAACAGGCCGAAAGTCACTGGGCTGTAGTTGGGCCCGAATATTCGGCGAACAATTAATGGGCCAGATCTGGCTTCGGGCCACAAATGGGCCCAAATATTGGGCAAACAATTAACGGGCTAGATCTGCCTTCGGGCTGTAAATGGGCCCAAATATTGGGTAAAAAATTAACAGGCCAGATCTAGTTTTGGGCCATAAATGGGCCTTTATTAAGTAGGTCGTTATTGGGCTGGCCCACTAGTACCTGATTAAGATCTACGGGCCTTTGACTGGGCCGGCCTTTTTAACCTATATGGGCCTTTGTTGGGCCCAGCCACGTGTCGACGTACCATAGGCATGTCTCCTCCAATGGACGGGCGACATCTGGCCCACTAACAAGCTGACAGGTGTTCCCTTCGGCCAATCAGAATTTTACATGTGGAAATTTCCCATTGCTCAGGGCTGTTAACGGGTTATCGGATCCAAAATCCGACCCGATAGATTAACGGTGTTCCGTTATGGTGGATGTCATGTGTCGGTCACCCTTGACGAAAGCACTTCTGTGATGCGCGATTTATCGTCATGGAAGTGGACACTTCTGTGATGATAATTTTGGTAATATCATGGAACACTTCTACGACAACACATGTATGACTATCTTGATTCTGTCATAAATTTTTCATGGATGTACATGCATGACAGAAAACGCGACCTACTGTGACAAACACGTATCATCACGGAAGTGTATTTTTTTGTAGCGCTACTAGACAAACTGAGGGTGGAACTGCAGTGTTATCAATAAGAGTGGGGATGTGTTTCTGTGTGTGCCTGTGTGTGATAGATCTGTCGGGATGCATCCATGGATGATGAAGGGGAACCATGTGTTTGGTAAGCAAACCTAACTAGATCGGTAGATCAATTATTGTTTGTCGGAGGAAGGGAGAGACATAACTAATGAGGTAGATCGATCGACGCATGGGTAAAAACGAGTTATAAGGACCTAGCTAGCTATATGTATAGCGAGAGATCGGTCGGTGTACATCCATTTGTTAGAGGCAAATAAGGCCCAGCGAGACGGATAGACAGAGAAAATGGTGTGAGACACCCAGCTACTAGCTAGATATGGGGAGGAGTGTGCGGTTGTGAGATCGATGAAAAGAGGGGCGAGAGTTTACACGTGTGTGTGACCATATGAGTGACACGAGGCAATGACACATAAAGGAGGAGGTTGAAGGTGCGTGTGTATGTTGTAGGTAGACATCACTAGAGAGGTTTATCGATCGACGTGTGTCAGAAAGGAATTGCGGAGACTCTGGGAGAATGACCTAAAAAAATGAATGTGCCCGGTGGATAGAATGACAAGGGAGGGGGAGGGCGAGGAGGGCGTGTGCATGCACGAGAGAAAGTTAGTGGTAGCTACAAAGGTTAGAGGATTGTGTGGGTTTAAGAGGCTAACAAAGATCATAATTTGATATGAAAGCAGATTCATATATTTGAATAGGAGATCATAGTGTTTTAAACATATGCATGCATGAATATAGCGGTGATACAAGTGATGTGCACATGTTATACCATAATGTGATAATGCATGGCGTTTGCAACTCACAGCTAAATGTCGAACAATTAAACCATACTATACATCAAACAATCTCACATTTGATTTGAATTTGTGATAATGTGTGGCGTTTGCAGCTTACAACTAAATATTGAACAATCTAAACAATACTATGTATCGAGCATTCTCACATTTTATTTGAATTTGTGGTAATGTGTGGTGTTTGCAACTCACATCTAAATACTTGTAGGCATAGGGGGCGGGGAACCATACATAATGTGATAAACACATTATACATCCGAGACATGGTTTAGATTATGAAGATCTAGCTAGAGCTAGAAATGTAATGTGATTTGAAATCAACATAAAGTGGATTCAAAAAATCGAGTTCGAGTTCATATAGTACACATAGTTCATATCTAACTCAAGACTAATCATGTGGTGTGTTGTGAAGATAATACAGAAACGATGGTTTAACTTGACAATAATGATGATTGTAGATATTATTAAAATAGAGAAACAAATTCAAATTCTTTGACTTCACAACAATCATTACTGTAGATCTTATTAAAATAGAGAAATGAATTCAAATTTAGTTCATATTGAAGCGGTAGTATATACGTTTGGAATGCACTAAAACGTCCATTTGAGTAGTAGGTTGCATGCATTATACATGTAGCGAAATATTTTAATTGAACATAACATGAATTCAAAGTTTTGAATGACATTTGTAGTGGGCATTGATTTGGTACAGTACATGTTAGGCTTGTCCGGAAACTTCAACCCACGCCTTGTTAGCCCAAATTTTTTAAGATATATCTTTGTCTCGTCGTGCTCGGACAACTCCCTCCATCTCAACCCGCGCCTTGCTACTCCGAAATTACAACGCACATCAAAACTCCCACCTCCTGTGAGATCCCGACACGCGAAATGCCCGTGGTAGCCCTAAACCAGAAGAACCGCCTCAAATTGGTGGGGGTATTTTCGTAACTTACCCCACATTTCGGACAAGCGCGTCCCTAAGCCATGGTTCCCCACTGTCATCCCATCCGCCCACCCATTCATACACCAAGGCCGCGAAAACCCGCGACGAAGCCCCACACCCTGCTCCGTCCGCCACCCAGCCGGAGCCTCTTCCCTGATGACGTCGTCCACAACAACACATCGACGTCCCTCATCCACCGTACCAGATGAGGATCCATCATCGATCTTGTCGTCCCTCCGGTTCAGCCACCCCGTCCTCCACCTCCAAGGAGCTTCCCCGACGTTCCCCTCGTCTTTCGCGCCACCACCATTCCCACACCGCCATCTTCACTTGCACCACCGGAAGAGCATCATCATCACCGTTTCCTAGGATGAAGTTGCGGCCTAATCGGCGCCACCCAAGAGGTTGTACACTAATCGCCGCATTTTCTTCTTGACTCGATCTCATGGTGCTGCCGGGGCTCGGTCCCGAGCCGACACGGTGCGGCTCCATCCACGGCGGCGTCGCCGGCCACTTCCTCCATGGCGTCACTCCCTCGGCGGTGACGTCCACATCAGTAGGAGCTCCTGCTGCTTTAGCTCTCGCTCGTGCTGCTGCTCTACTCTTGCTCTCGGTCCCCTGCCTGGTCTGCTCTTGCTATTGCTCTTTCTCGCGCTGCTGCTCTCGCTCTTGCTCTTGCTTGTGATGCTGCTCCGATTTAGCTACTTCAGTCGACTGAATCGACTTTTGGGTCAGTCGATTTTTAGGGGGTGGGGGGTGGTATCGCCGGAGTGAAGGAAGAACCAGCTGCAGCGGGGTGGGGGCGGTTGTTGCTGGCGGTGGCGTGGGGATCGCCGAAGAAAAATCTCGGCACGGGGGGCCTAGAGGGATGGTAGGGGTGGCGGCGGACCGGTGGTGGGGAGTGTTTTCGGGCTGGATGGGGCGGTGCACCACCGGCCGCGGGTGGCGGGGGGCTGCTGTTTGGCCGGTGGTGGCTGGTGGCTCAGGGGGGTGGAGGTTGAAGATTAATTGTAGACCCTTGATTTCGTATCCAACGGCTACAAAATCGACTAACCAGAGATGAAAAAGTCAGTCGACCGACGTGTAGCCTCACCTTGCTAGTGCGTTTAGTTTCCATAGGAAAATTTAATTTCGACAGCAAAATTCAGTTTCGACAGTTAAGTTCAGTTTCGACAGTGAAGTTCAGAGATGAGCGGCTGATGTATTTTACATCTAGCACTTTGTGGTTATGTATTTTACGTCATGTATTGGAGATGCTATTAGAATTCCACTCAGGTTAACCTTGTCTCTCTTGTCCTGCTTCAGCCTCGGCGTCGTACAACTCACCGGAGCTGCTCCAACAACGAAACCCTCCATCACAACGGAGCAGTACCTCGGGCTCCATCTCCAGATGCCTAAGATCTTCTTCCCCTCCTCCGACAGCCAAGTCAGTCGGAGCATCCTCACTGGCCAACCCAATCACACTGAGATCGACATGGCTTCGCCGAAGAGGTTGTACACTTGTTGCATCTCTTTTTTACTCTACATATTATATATATTGTCCACTGAGCACACGTAGTAACGGGAAATACGATTATTTTATCCTACTATATGACAAGCAATGAGGTACCAGGCAACTTAGCTTTCCGTGATGGACTCTCTTGAACGCCATCATTATTTATCTCTGCGCATTTGAGCTGTGCATTTGTCGATGGCCCTGGGAGTTGAGCTAGTAGGGCAGTGGCCTGGGTCCAAAGTAATAGAAGTAGCACAAAAACATTTTTTTAGTGTAGGCTTTTCCTTGCTCAAGCCTGCCTACTAGAATCGCCAGTGCTTGAAAGGAAAAGTGAATAAAAAACATATGAATTGGGAAGTTTCCTATGGTACTACTATTCATGAATTTGGTTCAAAGGAATGGAGCAAAGGAAAACTGCAGGATTTGTTCCTTTAGTGTCTCCTTGACAGAAAAAAATGTAGGAATTTTAATTTTCACTTGTCCTCCCTTTCAAATTCGTATTCATGAAGCACAAGACTAAGAGATAGTAGCATAATAGCATTATAACCGTACATTTTCTAGTGGTTTGACTTAATCTCACCATGCTTCTTTGCGTCCTGTGATCTTCCAATTGTTGTGAATCAAACACCCAGATTGGCAGAAATCCTGTGTTTTTAAATTCTCTGTTTTGTACATGCATTCCTATCCTATTCCTGTCTATTTCCTATCCATGCATTGTTGGAATCCTCCAATTCAAACGAGCCCTTACAGAATTACTTCTCTTACAGATAGTTGTCAAAGAAAACCTTGCGTGGTTTGTCCCGCTCCTCCTGCACCGTCGTCCACCCTAGCTCAGCTGCTCCAATGACAGAAGGGTCCAGCACAGCAGGGATCCAGCCTCTAGACTATCTTTCGCTGCCTCAGCTCTTCTTCCCCGCCGCCGGCAGCCATGAAAACTGCATTACCATCATCAACCGAGCAGATCACCTCGAGGACTACATGAGTCCGCAAGAGAGGTCACACTCTTTCGTGTCTGCTTACGTTATGCATCACTTCATATTACATGCTACTTTATCGTCCTGTTCACCGATTAGACTCTGAGTCAGCTCCAAACTAATGGTCAAACTTGAGTTTTTAAATGGTTGTGGGGTACATATCAGGGTCGCAATCAATAGTATCTATCTACTATCTGGTTAATCTCCGGTGTCTACTATGAGTTTCATGTTGGGTGGGAAACAAACAGTAAAGAAGCAATTATCTATATTTTTTAACTTCAGCCATTATCTGCCTGCTATTATTGGTTTTGGGTCTATCCACATGTTGCTACCATCACTATGGATTTCTACATGCACTCCTTACATAATCTCACTATGTTTTATTCCTATGCATGACAATTATTGTAAACAATGGTACTGAACATGTAGAGCAAAAGAGACGAGCCTTGTGTGGCAATAAAATTTCATGCGGACGTTGCTCCATGGTAGGCGCAAAGGCCGCCCCCCTCCACACATTTCAGATTGTAATCAAGAGGAAGATGTCCGTTTTGAGGGGGATTCAGAAGGAGAAGACAACTCCTATTTACCCCCTGAGGTCTTCGCTCTAACTTGACATGCTGATGTTGGTTATATCATGCATATGGTGCCTTGCATTGCTTACTTTATACATCAAATATGTCATCTGCTTAGTTTAGACATCCTTTGTGCGAATGCCATCTGTTTAGTTCATTCATCATTTATGTGAATTATGCACCGCCATCTTGTTTAGCCAGGCATCATATATGTGAATTTTGCAATGCCATCCTGCTTATGCAGTCATCTTATATGTAAATTATATCAGGCCATCCTTTTTTTCGTTACATATTACATTTGTCAACAATGTTAGTACGTTCAACTGCTCTTCGTGTGCATCAGCCATTTGACACGGTGATGGCAAATTCTGGAGTGAAAACAAGGTCTTCAGAGCAGACTATGCTATCTGACGAAGCGCATATCTCGCTGGTTACGGATAGCTCCTCAGAGGAGGATTCAGAGACAGATGACCAGTCCTATCCCCCCCGACGTGTATGCTCTAACTTGGCAGGGTTATGTTGCTCATATCGTGTGTATGGTGTCTCGCATTGCTATGTCATTTGATTAGTTTAGACATGCTTTGTGTGAATGCCACCTGTTCAGTGTCTAATTACCATATATGTGAATTATGCATTGCCATCTTGTTGCAAGACATTATATATGTGAATTGTATAATGCTATCTTGTTGCAAAGGCATTATATATGTGAATTATGCAATGCCATGCTGTTTAGCCAATCATCATGTATGTGAATTATATCATGCTATCATTTTTTTTGTATTACGTGTTCCATTTGTCGACAACGTTTGTATATTCAACTACTCTTCCTGTGCATCAGCCATTTGAAGCAGTGATGCAAGTATCTGGAGTGAAAACAAGGTATTCAGAGTAGACAATGCTACCTGCTGAAGCAGACATCTTGCTGGTTACAGAGAGCTCTTCAGAGGAGGATTCAGAGACTGATGACCAATCCTATTTCCCCCTTGAGGTCTATGCTCAAACTTGGCAGGGTTATATTACCCATGTCATGCATGTTGTCTTGCATTGCTTAGTTTTTATATCATATATGGATTGCCATCTGCTTACTTCCTTACTATATAAATCATTTATTTGAATTATATCATGCCATCATGTTTACATAGTACATACACATCATCTATCTGAATTATGGCATGGCAACCCATTTAATAAAGACATCATATAGTTATATCATCTCATCCTGTTTAGTGTTTACAATCATCACATTTTGAATTATGGCATTCTATCCGTGAATGTATGTGAATTATGGCATGCCAACCTATTTAATAAACACATTATATAGTTATATCATGTTATCCTGTTTACATAGTCATCATATTTTGAACTATGTCTTTCCATCTTTTTTAGTTAGCCATCATAATGTGAAATTGTGTCATGCTATCCTAGTTAGTTAGCCATCATATATATGAAATTGTGTCATGCTATCCTGTTTGGTTAGACAACATAAATATGAATTATTTCATGCCCTCTTTTATTCCCCACTATCCATTGCACCTGTCTATCACACAATGTCTATACTTTCAATTACTTTTCTTGTTTATCATCCATTTGAATTGGAGAGGGTGATGGCAGTATCTAAGGGAGTAACAACACGGTCTTCAGAAAAGACAGTGCTACCAGTTAATGCAGATAGAACCATGGTTGTACTTGCCCAAGGACCAGATCCACCACACATAACCCAAACTCTCGCAGATTGTACCCCTACCCAGTTGGACAGAGAACCAGCTACACCCCTTCTAACCCCAACCCCGACAGATAGTAACCCAGTTCCAGTTGACACATCACCGTCTCCACCACAGCACACCCAAACACGAGCAGTTAGTAAGGGAACTGCAGTGCCCAAAGCACGAGGACCACCACTCCGAATCCCAACTCAACGCTTAAAGGAGAAGAAGATTTGTTCTCACGTCAGGTTTTGTAGCTATGGTTCATACTCCTTTGCTCTTGCATTACTGTATTTACTCATACCAACTATTTTTAAATTCGAAGGATGGAATTGAAACTCCAATGGTGCAACAGGTATGTTTCAAACCCGTTTGTTTAACTGGTTTGCTGTTGTAACCTGCTCTATGTTGATTTCAGTTTCAATTGAATAAACAGTTATGTTCTCATGTCATGCATATTAAAAGTGTTGTTATTCCTCTATAGTTTCCCACACTTATATTCTGTCTATTCTGCTTTGTCATGAACAAATATTATTTGATCTGTGTCTCTATCTTGATTTGGCAACAAAAACTAGAATGATATAGACCATAAACTGACCATGGTACATAGATATATGTTTGTTTCATGCTGTTATCCTGTCCACTTTACTACTGAACTCATTTACCAAAATGAGTTTCATATACAACATGGTAAATCTGTGATGTGTCTACTTGTTTCTCTTTTAGAATGCGGACAAAATATTGGAAAACAGTACCGCGTTATGCAATGGTAAAGGAAGTAATGCAGATAAGGTTCAAGATAGTGAGACATCCCTGTTGGTCTCCAAGAAAGCTGATAAAAACTATCTTGACGACAGTGAGAGAACCCAAAAGTCCTGTCTTGATGTAGTGTTTGAGTTACTGGCCAGTACTGCTGGCACAAGCTCTTCGAACTCGCTGACTGAATCAGTTCGTCTTCTTGAGTCTCAACTTCAAGTTGAAAGACATCGATCAGATGTGCTGCGACAGGAAGCTGAAGGACTGAGGAAGTCCCTGCAAAATTCAGATGCATATTTACTGGTGCAACAACAAGTGCTGGAGTATTTAAGCGCCAAACAAGAGAAAGTTAATAAGCTTGCTAAGCATCTTGCCAGCATTATGGGTACCCAGGATATTGTTTCTTGAGATCTTCTGAAGTGGTTTCAGTTCTGGATTTGTTTTGCTGCAGTGTTTATTTGCGCTAGTCGCCAACTTTGACAACCAGTGTATATGATATGCTGCTTTGTTCCCTATATTTTCACTGGTGGCAAACTTTGATGCCCAGTGGATGTAATATGTGTAATAGCCGTGATGGCCTAGCGTTAGTTGCTCGCTTATTTTTTTCCTTGTTGTCTTGTTTATTTGTTTGCTTGTAGTCATTGCAATTCTTTTTCCGCGGTTTGCTAGTGGTTGCAATAACCTATTTTTCTAAAACTAGGCCACAATAACCATGGCTAATATTTACTGTAGTGACACTGGGCCTCCTACGGACCGTAGAAACAGTGGGCCTTCTACGGGCCGTAGAAACAGTGGGCCTTCTACGGGCCGTATCATCAATGGGCCTTATACAGGCCGTATGATCAATTGGCCAAACATGGGCCAAACAGACACATTACGGCCGTAACGGGCTAGAGTTGGAATCGTCCGTTCATGGACCGACCATAACGGGCCATCGTTAATAGGCCGTATTTGATGACGCTATGAAAACGGCCCAACGTATTAACGGACCACAAATGGGCCGACTGTAACCACGGGCTGAATTTGGCCCACAAGCAGAAAATGACAGTAACGGGCCATAAGTAAACGAATGCTGGAAATGAGCCCAAGAATAAATGGGCTCTGAGAAGGCCGAAGGTAACATGGGATGGAAACAGCCCAATGGAATAACGGGCCATTAATGGGTATAAAGTGATACACTTTTCATTACGGGACGTTAATGGGTGTAAAGTGATACACTGTTCATTAAGGGCCAGTTTCACGATGGGCCGTTAATGGGCCAAGAGTTACAAGGGGCCTCATATGGGCCGAAAGACATCATGGGCCATACATGGGCCAGAAGTGAAAACGGGCTGGAATCATATTGGATGGCCCAGATGACGCTACTGGGCCTAATTCGGATAGGGCGTAACGGGCCTTGGGTTAGCGGGCTGTAAATGGGCTATATGCGAACATGCCGTTAATAGGCTTTCCATGGGCCGGCTCGCCACCTTTTGACCAAGTCAAACGGTCCGGCCTTTTCACGGAAATGGGCTTCTGTTGGGCCGTGCCACGTGTCGACGTATCATAGGCGCCTTCTGCCCAATGAGTGGATGACATGTGTCCCAACGATGAGCCGGCATGTGTTTCCTCCAGCCAATGATGATTTTACACATGGAAAATCCCCATTGGTCGGGGCTGTTAATGGGTTATCGGATCCAAAACCCGACCCGATAGCTTAACGGCGTTCCGTTACGGTGGATGCCACGTGTCGGTCACCCTTGACGAAAGCACTTTTGTGACGTGCGATTTATCGTCATGGAAGTGGACACTTCCGTGATGATAATTTTGGTAATGTCATGGAACACTTCTACGACAGCACAGGTAAGACTATCTTGATTCTGTCAGAAAATCGTCATGGATGTACATGCATGACAAAAAACGCGACCTACTATGAAAAACACGTATGATCACGGAAGTGTATTTTTTTGTAGTGTAAGAATAAATGCATGGCTGCTCTGAGGATGCTTGCACTTTGTACTGTTGCAGATGTCGTTGGTGAGATGGTCCGGATGGGGGAGAGCACATGCGTGGAGACTACTGTTAGGTTTGCCCACGCCTGGTGCATGTGTTTGAAGCAGAGTATCTAAGAGAACCAAATGTGCAGGACACAGTAAAATTGTTGGCTATTAATTGGAGAGGCCAGAGGATTTTCATGAATGCTCAGATTAATTGATTACATGCATTGGCAATGGAAGAACCGCCCCAAAGGTTTGCGGGGAATGTATCAAGGTCACACCAAAGAGGCCACCATCATATTGTAAGTAGTGACATCAAATGACTTACGAATTTGGCATGCTTTCTTTGGAATGTCGGGTTCCCACAACGACATCAACGTGCTTCAGCGACCTCCCATGTTCAGGAGGCTTTGTAATAGGGAATCGCTGCCGTGCAACTACACTATCAATGGTCATGACTACTGTTGGGAAAAGTAGTAGAAAACAAAAAAAACATCCTACGATCAAACTAGGAACACTATGAAGATGCAGTAAAGGTTTGGATCTTGTTACCAAGTCTGAGTTGAAGTGGAAGAAGAGTTAGTGTAGATCGTACTTCAAGTCCCTCGAACCATTCACGAACGATCCCTCGAACCGAAGACCGAAAGCACGACCTCTCTACAGTTTGCAAGCGTGCATGCTTCACGATCTGGCAACACTTCGCCTTCCAGAGCTAATTGTCACCGGACAATTAGAGGAGGGAGAAGAGAACCTCACATGGCTTCTCTACTATGTGGAACTAGATCAAGCCTAGAACAAGGTTAGAACTAGAGAGGGATAGAGGGGGCGCCCGAGACAATGGGAGAAAACTTGTGTCTCTTGGGGTGCCCCTCCTCATGTATATATAGGTCTAAGAAGAGGGGCGACTGATTTGGGGAGGGGTTCTCCCCTTGCTGCGCTCCAACAATCCAATTCTCCCCCAAAGCTTGTCTTTTTTAGCGGTCCCCAAAGCTTGTGCAACATGCTAGGGGCACCATACCCTTATTTGGCCTATAGGCCCAATAACTCTCCCCTATTAGGCCTTATTGATATTTTATTTAGCCCATTGATATTAAATATATTCTAAAAGCCTCCTAAAAAATATTAGAACCTTTTATTATTTATTTAACATCTCCAGAAACATTTTTCCACCTATATATCAATTCCCGGTATTACCCGGTAAACCTCGAAACTCTTTTGGGTTCTCTCGAAACTATTTCTTATAGTCCCGAAAGTATTTGAAGAAGATTTTCTCATAACTCTCACTCTACTAACACTCAACAGATCGTGATACCCTTAAGATTGTGACCCTCTAGATTCGGGAAAACATAGACATGAACGAAACTCCCTTTCATTCAATGACCAATTGTGGGATCATGGTCATCCATATTGATCTCTATGAATACACGAATGATATTCGAGCAAATCTTTGGTTATCATGTGCTATTCCCTTTGATCTGCGATACTTTACAAAACCTGAGGTGAGATATATAGGCATCCTCTTGAGTCATTCTCATGCTCACGATACCAGTCTCCTCATTACCAGTTTTGTTCTTCTTTCTCATTGACATGTTCCGACATCCTTGTGACCTAGTCACCAGTGCCTGGCCAGACGATGATGGATGTTGTCACACCGAGAGGGCCCTAATAATATCTCTCCATCGCCGGAGGAGCAAATTCCACTCTTGAGCTATCTAGCCCCTTATCAAACTTTTCGATGTACCTGTAAGTTGTCGTTATGATCACCGTGTTACAAATGATGTTTGAGCAACCCCAAAGTTCATCTTATGGTAAGAAGTGACTATGATACTCTCATGGTCTACGAAACAAAATCACAGGTTAACACTCTGTGTTATAAAATTGACTTCTGATGATATTATCTCAAAGTATAACAAACAAGTTTGCATCATTCTATTTGATCATTATTTTAACGTCATACTCTCAAAGTTGTTTTGGGATTATAGTTACACTTAATTATATCCCAAGATCCAAAAAACATGATCACAAACAACACTTGAGCTAGTCTGATAACCCACAATTATAGGGGATCGCAACAGTTTTCGAGGGTAGAGTATTCAACCCAAATTTATAGATTCGACACAAGGGGAGCCAAAGAATATTTGTAAGTATTAGCAGATGAGTTGTCAATCCAACCACACCTGGAGATTAAATATCTACAACAAAGTGATCAGTAGAAAAGTAGTATGATAGTTTGATGGAAGTGGTAACAGTAGTATTAACGGTAATAGTGATAGCAATAGTTTTGTGGCAGTTGTAATAGTAGCAACAATAGTAGTAACTTAGCAAAAACAATATGTGAAAAACTCATAGGCATTGGATCATTGATTTCGTTGGATTCATCATATAACAGTTATAAACTAGGGCGACACAGAACTAGCTCCAGTTCATAAATATAATGTAGGCATGTATTCCGTAAATAGTCATGTGTGCTTATGGAAAAGAACTTGCATGACATATTTTGTCCTACCCTCCCATGGCAGCGGGGTCCATAAGGGAACTAAGGGATATTAAGGCCTCCTTTTAATAGTGAAACGGGAAAAAATATTAACACGTAGTGAATACATGAACTCCTCAAACTACGGTCATCACCGGAAAGTATCCCAATTACTGTCACCTTGGGGTTTATGGATCATAACACGTAACAGGAGCATATGACTTGCAAGATCGGATCAAGAACATAGATATAATGGTGAAAACGTAAATGGTTCAGATATGAAATCATGGCACTCGGGCCCTAGTGAGAAGTATTAAGCATAGCAAAGTCATAGCAACATCAATCTCAGAATAGAGTGGATACTAGGGATCAAGCCCTAACAAAACTAACTCGATTACATGATGAATCTCATCCAACCCACCACCGTTCAGCAAGCCTACGAAGGGTTTACTCACTCCTGACGTTGAGCATCATGTAATTGGTGATGGAGGATGGTTGATGATGACGAAGACCGAAGAGTCCCCTCTCCAGAGCCCCGAACGGTCTCCAGATTTGGCCTCCCAATGAAGAACATGAGGTGGTGGTGGCTACGTATCACGAAACATGATGAAACTTCTTCTCTTATTTTTTCTCCAAAAATAGGATTTTATAGAGTCGGGATTAGGGTCAGAGGAGCCTTGCGGTCCCCACTACCCAGCAGGGCGTGCTAGAGGGGGAGGCGTGCCCTGGTGCCTAGTAGGCAGCTGCCCCCCCTCCAGTGGGTCTTGGTTCCAGAAATTATTATACATTCCAAAATAATTCTCCAAAAAGTTTCATCCAATTCCGAGAACATTTATTTCTGCACAAAAAACAACACCATGGTAGTTCTGCTGAAAACAACGTTAGTCCGGGTTAGTTTCATTCAAATTATGCAAATTAGAGTCCAAAATAAGAGAAAAATGGTAAGGAAAAGTAGATACGATGGAGACATATCAACTCCCCCAAGCTTAACCCATTGCTTGTCCTCAAGCAATTCAGCTGACAAACTGAAAGTGACAAAGAAAAACTTTTACGAACTCTTTTGTTCTTGTGTTTATACATATGCTTAAATAATACCCAGGTTTTCACCAAAGACCATAACTAACCATGTAGATGATAACTCTTCAAAATTATATTCACTCATATCAATGGCATAATCAACTAGCGAGCAATAATAAAATATCTCAAATGCAAACACTTTGTCAAAACAATCATGATATAATATGACAATAGTGGTATCTTGCTAGCCCTTTCCGAGACTGAAAACCATAAATGCAAAGCACCTCCAAAGTTTAAGCAACGACTAGACATTGTAATTCATGGTAGAAGAGATCCAGTTATGGTGCATTCAACATGAACTATACACCATGCATGTGGATGACAATAGTGCTCTCAGGACTGGTGCTTGTTTGAGAAGGTGATGACTCAATAATAAAAGCAAAATAACATAAAAGTAAATAGATAGGCCCTTCGCAGAGGGAAGCAGGGATTTGCAGAGGTGCCAGAGCTCGAAGCTTAAATAAGAGATAAATATAATTTTGGGAGGTATACCTTTCCTGTCAATGTTACAACCAAGAGCTTTCAATATCTTCCATGCTAAACAAATTAGCAGGGGTTCCCAAGCGGTAAAAGTAAAGTTTATTCCCCCTCCACCAACAAACACAAGCCATGGCTAGTCGAATCCTCGGGTGCCCTCCATACCAACAACAGTTGGGGGAGTTTTGTTTAATTATTTGCAATTTTTGATTTAAGGATTGGGTATCCCTATTACCAGCTCGTCTCATGCAAGGACGAGTGAATAAACACTTATCATGAGAATATCACGCTTAGCATGGAAGATACTAACCACCCCCTATCGCTCCATGAGCGGTCCGGGCACACAAAGCAGATGTTCATTTGAATTTTTAGAGGTGGCACATGCAAATTTACTTGAAACGGCAGGGTAATACCGTATATAGGTAGATATAGTGGTCTCACCTGGAATGACTTTGGTTTAAGGATTCTGATGCACAAGCATTATTCCAGCTTAGTATAGGCGGAGGCTAGCAAGTAGGTTGAGAAGCAACCAACTAGAGAGCGAAAACGGTCATGAACATGCATTATGAATAATCAACATTGAATACTAGCATGAGTAGGATATAAACACCATGAACATAAATATCATGGAGGCTATGTTGGTTTTGATTCAACTACATGCGTGAACATGTGGCAAGTCAAGCCACCCGAAAAATTTAGAGGAGGATACCATATCATCATACCACATCACAATCATTTTAATGCATGTTGACACTCAAGATAAGTCATTATCCACTCCTAGCTACCTAAGCAGCGCATGAGCAACTATAATCTCTAACTGTCATCATAAACATGTTTAATCATAATATGCTGAATCATGGATACTGAGTTAAACATATTTACAAAAACAAAAACAAGTTGAGTTCATACCTGCTTTTCCCGCCTCAGTCACTTCATCATATATCGTCAATATTGCCTTTCACTTGCAGGACCGAATGATAAGAAAATAATAATAGTGCACAAGTGTCATGGACTAAGCTAGGATCTGCAAACATTTTATTCAAAAGGAGAAGACAAGGTAATTTGGGTTCTTTGTTAGATCAACAATGATGCATATGAGAGCCACTAAACATTTCATCATGGTCTTCTCCTTTGTACAACTCAACAAAAGAAAAGAATTTCAGAGAAACACACTGAAATATTTTTGGAGTTCTGGATTTTTCTTGAAGAAAACAAATTAAAGAAGGAAAAACAATAACAAGAAAAACTATTTACACATGAAAGCTCCCAACAAGCAAAAGAAGAACAAGAAATATGTTTGGGTTTTATTTTAATGGTACAACTAATTAAACTAGAAAGAAAACCCGAAAAGAAGCAAGAAATACTTTTAAAATTTTCTCAAAGTTTTTCAAACACACAAGAAGAAAGCGAGAAAAATAAAACTAGCATGGATAATACAATGAAAAAGTGTGGACACCGACAACTAAAATGTGTGACTATGAATGTAATGTCGGTGGAAATATGTACTCCCCCAAGCATAGCCAGCCATATTAGCTCCACATTCCACCCTTTTTGATTTCTGAAGTCTTTTATCCTAGCTTGGTAATCACCACCCGTAGTAGCCATCCATTCCAATGTCAAAGTGCTGAGGCGGAGGCACCTGAGCACCCATTCCTGGGGCTCCTCCTCTCCTGCTGCGTGTGCATTCCGGTAAGCGATAATGTCTGCTGGCATGACCCTGTATCCATTCCTGGCAATATAATCAAACAAAGCAGGTGTAGGTAACGGGATAATATTATGGGTGTTCTCACTGAACACCAAGTTATATCGAAGAGGCTCTAATAGTTCAGTGTTATCAAGAAATTGGTGGTCCACCATCGACTGGAGGTCTAGATAAACTCCAGGCAGCAAATAATCATGCTGGCATAGCAGAATGTTAAAGTGCCTCGCCAAGCGAGTCTCATAAATACCACCATGAATTTTACCTTTAGTTCTATTAGTGTGCAGACGACGTGCTATGATAGCCCCTAGGCTAAAGGTGTGATCATCATGCAGTGCACGGTGTAAAATGGCAAGGTAAGGTGCACTGAGTATACTGCCCTTCTCTCTAGCAGTCAAGCATTTTGTTATAAATAGAGCAAAATAGTGCTCAGAAGGAAACGGGAAGTTAGTGGCGGTTGCTTTCGACACACCCCTCTCCTCACCCATGGTTAGGGTGCGGAGAAAACCATCAAACTCCACTGGTCTAGGTTCTCTTAAGTCCCCATCAGAGTGAACTAAGCATATGTCACAAAATTCAGTAAGCGGTATTTGATGAGTTTCAGAGTATAAATTAAACCGCACCTCAGGAGGATTGTTCCTATTTAAGAAAAGAAAATTTTTCACAAAGGAATTTGTAAGGACATGGTGTTGGTCACACTCATTTGCAAGGAAGTCGGTAAGCCCAACATTTGCAATGAATTGTGCAAACTCTTGGCAGAATTCAGCTTCATCCATGAAAGCAATGTGGGCCACTCGCACGGCCGGACCTTCGTCCATTGCGGAGTGTTGATGTCACCATAAGATGATTCACCAGTGACTCCCTTGGCATTCTTCTTAGATGAACTCCTTCGAAATAAGTCCATTTTCCTAAAACAAACTTCTGAAAAACATTGGGAAACAAAATGATGTCAACAAAACTTAACAAAATTGATAGCAACTACCCATATAGATGTCTAGAGGCTATATCAAGCATTCAAACTAATTGGAACTCAAACAATTCAACATTCAAGCTCATTTACAGCAGCACCAAGAGTAGCTAATTACTCAAAATATAAACCATTAGAACAAAAAGTAATTTGAGCAATGGAGGAGTCACATACCAAGTAGCAACCCCCAAAACAGTTTCAAAAATGGAGCTTCGAGCAAAGAGATCAAAATCCGTGGGTTTGAGAGCAAGAACGAGAGAGAGAGAGAGAGAGAGAGAGAGAGCTGGTGCGTTTTTTTTCTGTAGGTAGGTGACGAAGTGGACTAAAGGGATAAGTGAGGGCGGCCTTGTGAGGCCCACTACCCACTAGGGCACGCCTGGGGTAGCTGGCGCGCCCTGGTGCCTAGTGGGCACCAGGGGCACCCCCTGTGGTGTTATTTGCATAAAGAAATCATAAATATACCAAAAAAATCCTGTCAAAATTTCAGGGTATTCTGAGCACTTTTATTTTTGGGTCATTTTTATTACATGGAAAATTCAGAAAACTGGATAAGCATGGCATTTTATTGCATTTAACTAAAAATAACATAAAATAAAAAGTGGATACAGAAGGTTGAGCTTACTAAATTCATCGACCACATGCCTCTCAAAAATAAGTCATTAATAAGGTTGATCAAGTCTTATTAACAACCACTTTCTATTAGCATGAACCCAAAGAACTTTCATAAAACACTAAGTTACCTCAACGGGGATATGCATATCCCCAACAATAAGTATTTCATCTTTCTTTTTGGCAGTAGGGAGGGGAAGTTGAAAACTTCCAATAGTGTTTGTCGAAGATTTTTCAATAACATTCATACCATTCACTTGAAATTGTTTCTTTGAAAAGTGCCCCGTATGCTCATTGCCATTGATATGAAAAGTGACATTGCTTTTATTGGAACAAATAACAGCCCTTGCAGTATTCAGAAAGGGTCTACCAAGTATAATCAACATGTTGTCATCCTCGGGCATCTCAAGTATAACAAAGTCTGTTAAGATAGTAACATTTGCAACAACAACGGGCACATCCTCACAAATAAGGTATGGCAATTAATTTGTCAGTCATTGGCAATGATATTTCATTAGGTGTGAGTTTATTCAAATCAAGTCTTTTATATAAAGATAAAGGCATAACACTAACACCAGCTTCCAAATCACATAAAGCAGTTTTGACATAGTTGGTATAGTTGGTATTCCGGGATCTCCTAGTTTTTAGGTACTCTGTCCATTAAATAATAATTAGCAAGCATGGTGGAGATTCCAGCATCAGGTATATTTCTTTTATTAGTGATAATATCTTTCATATACTTAGCTTAAGGGGCCATCTTTAAAATATCAGTCAAATGAGTACGCAAAAAGACTGGCCTAAGAATTTCAGCAAAGCGTTCAAATTCTTCATCATCTTTTTTCTTAGATGGTTTAGGTGGAAAGGGCATGGGTTTCTAAACGCATGGTTCTTTACCTTGTTTTCTAGCAACAAAATCTCTCTTATCAGAACGTTTATATTTAGGTTGTGGGTTATGAAGATTAACAGCAGGTTCTATTTCAACATCATTATTTAGTTCTTTATCATTGTGTGGTTGAGTAGATTCATGAACATCATCATTTTCATTTTCATTATCACTAGGTGAATGTTCATTACCAGATTGAGTTTCAGCATCAGAAATAGAGACATCATTATTATTCTCAGGAGATTTTTCCACTTCAGGTTCATTAGAGGTATGCAAAGTCTTATCATTTTTGTTCTTCTTTTTCTTTTTAGAAGGACTAGGTGCATCAATTTTAATTCTTTGGGAGTCTTGTTCAATTCTTTTAGGGTGACCTTCAGGATAAAGTGGCTCCTGAGTCATTTCACCTCCTCTAGTTCCTACTCTAACATCATAATCATTCATATTATTGTTCATTTCATTAAGTAGCTCACTTTGAGATTTATAAACTTGCTCAAATTGTTCATTTCATATTAAGTAGCCCATTCATATTATTCCTACACCTCTAACATCATTTGTAATTATAAATAACAAGTCACCCAAGCAAGTAATCATATCAGAATTTTGTTTCAATTGTTTCAGAACATTTGCATTGAAGTGATCTTGTTTTCTAAGGTAGTTGTCAAATTCAAGCAAGCATTGACTAGGATGTTTATTGTAAGGAAATATCATGTTCATCAAACTTTAATAAAGAATTTACCTCTACCACCTATGGTGATGTGTCAAGACCATGTATTTCTTCAATAGGTGGTAAATTCTTAACATCTTCACCTTAAATACCTTTTTCCTTCATACATTTCTTTGCTTCTTGCATATCTTCAGGACTAAGAAATAATATACCCCTCTTCTTCGGAGTGGGTTTAGGAGGTGGTTCAGGAAGTGTCCAATCATCATAATTCTTCAATATGTTATTCAATAATTCTTTAGCTTGTTCAACAATTCGTTCCCTGAAAACACAACCAGCACAACTATCTAGGTGGTCCCTAGAAGCACTGGTTGGTCCATTATAGAAGATATCAAGTATTCCTTTTTCTTGAGAGGATGATCAGGCAAAGCATTAAGTAATTGGAGAGGCCTCCCCCAAGCTTGTGGGAGACTCTCTTCTTCAATTTGCACAAATTTAAATATTTCCTATAAGGCAACTTGTTTCTTATGAGCAGGAATTTTTTTTAGAGAAGTAATAAATCATATCCTGGGGACTACACACACAACCAGAAGCAAGGGTATTGTACCATATCTTAGCATCACCCTTTAATGAGAACGGAAATAACTTGAGAATATAGTAGTAGCGAATTTTTTCTTCATGAGCAAATAGGGTGGTTATATCATTTAATTTAGTGAGATGTGCCACAACAGTTTCAGTTTCATAACCATGGAAATGATTAGATTCAACCAGAGTAATTAACTCTGGGTCAACAGAGAATTCATAATCCTTATCAGTAATAAAGATAGGTGAAGTAGCAAACGTAGGATCATATTTCATTCTAGCATTCAATGATTTTTCTTTCAACTTGACTAGTAATTTCTTAAGATCATCTATATCCTTACAAGCAAGAAAATCTCTAGCTACTGGATACATCTCCAACGTATCTATAATTTTTGATTGTTCCATGCTATTATATTATCTGTTTTGGATGTTTAATGGGCTTTAATAAGCTATTTTATATTATTTTTGGGACTAACCTATTAACCGAGGGCCTAGTGCCAGTTTCTGTTTTTTTGCCTTTTTTAGAGTTTTGCAGAAAAGGAATACCAAACAGAGTCCAAACGGAATGAAACCTTCGCGATGACCTTTCTTGGACCGAAAGCAAACCAGAAGACTTGGGGATGAAGTCGGAGACACAACAAGGTGTCCATATGGGCCCCTCGTAGCTCCCCTAACCTAGTTCCTTCGCCCATGTATACTGTTATACCCTAAATCATCAAGGGGAGCCACGAAACTACATTTCCACCGCCGCAACCTTCTGTACCTGTGAGATCCCATCTTGGGGCCTTTTCCGGCGATCTGTCGGAGGGGGATTCGATCATGGAGGGCTTCTACATGGAGGGGATCCGATGAAGCATGAGTAGTTTACCATAGACCTTCGGGTCCATAGTTATTAGATAGATGGCTTTTTCTCTCTCTTTGATTCTCAATACCAAGTTCTCCTTGATGTTCTTGGAGATCTATTCGATGTAATACTCTTTTGCGGTGTGTTTGCCGAGATCCGATGAATTTTGGATTTATGAACAAGATTATCTATGAATATTATTTGGTTATTTTCTGAATTCTTATATGCATGATTTGATATCTTTGCAAGTCTCTTCAAAATACCAGTTTTGTTTGGCCTACTAGATTGATCTTTCTTGCAATAGGAGAAGTGCATAGCTTTGGGGTCAATCTTGCGGTGTCCTTTCCCAGTGATAGTAGGGGTAGCAAGGCATGTATTGTATTGTTTCCATCGAGGATAACAAGATGGGGTTTTCATCATATTGCTTGAGTTAATTCCTCTACATCATGTCATCTTGCTTAATGCGTTAATCCGTTCTTTATGAACTTAATACTCTAGATGCATGCTGGATAGCGGTCGATATGTGGAGTAATAGTAGTAGATGCAGGTAGGAGTCGGTCTACTTGACACGGACATGATGCCTATGTTCATGATAATTGCCTTGGATGTCATCATAATTTTGCACTTTTCTATCAATTGCTCGGTAGTAATTTGTTCACCCACCATAATATATGCTATCTCGAGAGAAGCCACTAGTGAAACCTATGGCCCTCGGGTCTCTTTTCCATATTATTGAATCTCGTTTACATCTTGCTAGTTTCTGATCTACTATTTTGCAATCTTTACTTCCCAATCTATATACCCAAAATACCAAAATATTTACTTTACTGTTTATCTACCTCTATCAGATCTCACTTTTGCAAGTGACCATGAAGGGATTGACAACTCCTTTATCGCGTTGGTTAAAAGTTCTTGATTGTTTGTGCAGGTCTTCGGTTACTTATGCGTCGTCTCCTACTAGATTGATACCTTGGTTCTCAGAACTGAGGGAAATACTTACGCTACTTTGCTGCATCACCCTTTCCTCTTAAAGGGAAAATCAACACAAGCTCAAGAGGTAGCAAGAAGAATTTCTGGCGCCGTTGCCGGGGAGATCTACGTCAAGTCAAGCCATACGAAGTACCCATCATAAACTCTTCTCCCTTGCATTACATTATTCACCATTCGCCTCTCGTTTTCCTCTCCCCCACTTCTAAAACGATTTTCTAAAACCTTTGCCTTTTCTTCGCCTTCTTCCCATATGTCTTCTTGTTTGTCTTTCCGTGTGCCTTCTATTTCCTTGCATCTTGCTTGCTAAAAATCTATTGATATGGATCCACTTAAAGTGTTCTACTTGGATCATCTTCGATCTATATGTGCTCGTGCTGAAACCCCAACTAGTTTAGTTGAGGGAAAATCATTGGATGAGCATGCTCATTTTGTGTGTCACCATTTGTCTGGAAAAGGGAGACTCTTATGGGACCAAATAAATAGATTGTTGTGTTATGCATGGAATCTTTGTGAAATTTATGATTTTACTTGTTGCTCTAAGAACCCTAAAAAACACCTTCCCTACCTATGTGAGTTTAATGATAATGAAATCTTATCTTCTTATGCAAAGGGTGTTTATAGTTACTATGATATCGAACAAATTGAAGAATTTGTTGCTTTTAAGGGTGCTTATGAAGTTGCTTCTTTGATTGAAAAGTGTGATATTACTCTCTACAAATCTGAAAATTTTGACATACTTAAATATTGCTATGAAAACTATGCCATAATGTCGATGTCAAAGAATTTATTGAAAGAAGGACCATTGTTTTGGAAGAAAATAATGATATGCATGAATCTAGATAATTCTGATTCTGATGATTTGATTGAAATATCCCTTGATGAACATGATGCTTGCTATTCTTGTGGCCATGATGCCAATATTTACAATGACGAATTTGCTATAGTTCCTTATGTTAAACAAGAGATCGTTGCTATTGCACCCATACTTGATAGTTCCTTTGATGAAAAGCATGATCGCAATGATGTTACTATAAATTCTCTTAATGTCAATTGTGTTAATGATATGCAAAACCTCAAGCTTGGGGATGCTAGTTTTTCTATGACTACTATTGTAGCGACCACGATCCCCATGGACCGAAGTCTCTGTGCTTAAGTGTTATCCCTGGATCGGTATGCTGAGGCACACAGTACTCGAGGAATTATAACAGAGTTCAATCACACACTTATTACATTGAGTTCCTCATAAAGAGTATTTATTACAAAAAATATGGCTGAAGGCCATCTACGCAAAATAACTGCGGAAGCTTCAAAGATAAATGAGTCCATCAAACTCCAACGACATAGTTGAGTGCATGACAATGACCTAGCACACCTTATTCTTCATCGGTAAAGTCTGCAACATGAGACATTGCAGCCGTGTAGGTCAGCACATGGAATATGCCGGCAGAGTTACACGGTAGAGCAAATGAATGCAAGAACTATATCTACATGCATATTCGGCTGGTGGAGGCTCTAAGTTTAATTTTTGCATAAAGCTAGTTTTTTTCCTACAACAAGGGAATAAGTTTTACTTACTACAAAGTTTATACCAATGATTGAGAAGGTCCCTCCAACTCAAATCCCAACATTAACCAAGTATCATCATTTAACCCAATTACATTAATTAAAGAGTGATGAGATCAACATAAATATACACTTCCAGAGACTCAAATTTTCCATAGCCGGGGGCACGACTAACCATGATTAGTTTATACACTCTGCAGAGGTTGCACGCTTTTCCCCACAAGACTCGGCAGCATCCATGATCGGAAGATCGAGACATAGTCATTCTAAAGCATGAAATTTCTACTCTGGGTAGACCGGTACACCTACTTTCCCCTACATATGCTAGTCCACCTCTTCTAGGGATCACACAACTTACTCAACTATGCCAGAGCCCATAATGGCTTGTGGCTGCACACGGAAGTTTCTAGGCATGAAATATCATATGATCCCTTTGAGCTTGGGTGGCGAACCAAGGGAAAATCAGACGGGTACTCTAGGATTCCCATGGGCATGCACTGGTTTCTCCAGGTGCCCCAACCAATCCACCCAGATGTGTATTAAAGTTGCCACCTTAATGTTGTCCAAAATTATCATCTCTCACAACTTTCATGAATCACGAACTAATCCCTGTCTATGAGCATGGCTAATCAATATAAGAGCATAACGTATATTCCCGGGGTGATAAAAGGTAATAGGTTCCTACCTCAAGTACCACAACCAAATTCACATGTTCCCAATCCTACTAATGCAATTCTTTGAGGGGCAAAACTAATGCATAGTAAAAACAGGGTATTGAAAAGTATGATCAAAGTGTAACTTGCCTTGCTGACAATCAGAAAACTCTAGGGACTCGTAGTAACAAGCTTCGCACTCCGGAAAATGTATCATAGACAAACCATAGCATACATAAGCACTCAAGCAAACGATGCAAAGAGAAAACAAAGAAAAAATCCAAAGAAACTCAAAAAAACAAGAAAAAACTAATCTAAATAGAGAAGTTATTTTAAAAGCATTATATTTATGTGGATTAGATCTTAACAGTAGGTACATGCGATTGGCTACAATTTGCAAAAAGAATCAACTCAAACGGAGCTACGAAACTCAAGATACGAACAAAGCAAGATCTAATCCAAATCTGAACTAAACTCTTATTTTAAATTGTCAAAAACATGTTCAAGTTAGTTTAGTGGATAGACGAGACCGCTCTGAAGATTTTGGCGTTGGTTTCGTCGAATTTGGACAAACAAGCAAAAAGTTACGAGGGTCTAAAGATCAGGGGCTAGTCTGGGAAGAAAATATTCATGGATGGGTCCCTGGCCAAAAACTACAATAAAAGAAAAAACTACAGAACGAACGTTCGCTACAGAACCTAATCTAATGAATCTTTTTGCTACAGAACCTAAACGAACGAATGTTCGCTAAATAAACGAAACTAAATAAATAAACCGGATCTAAAAGAAAAAGCAAAGAAAAACCAGATCAGACCGGGCGGTTTTTATACCGGTTTGGGCTGTTCGACGGCGACGACGGTGAGCTCAACGGCGGCGGCGGCGGCGGCTTGCGAGTTCGGCGGGGATGTGGCGGCATCGGCGACGACAGCGGCTTCGGCGGTGGCGACGCTCCGGCGGCGGTGCTGCGGCTTGCGGCTTGCAGCGGCAAAGGCGGCGGCGGCGCAAGTGTGAGCGCGGCGGCGTGGCTGAGGTGAGGAGGAGGGGGTCGGCATCCTCGGCTTATAAAGGTCCTGGGGGGCCTCGGCTTGGAGGAGGGGCAAGGCGGCTGGGACGGCGTGGCCGAGCCGGACTCGGCACGCGGTGGCGTCGGGTGGCGGCGGGACTCCTGGTCAAAGTCGGCGCGGGGCGCAGGAGGAGCCGGGCCGCGGCCTGGCTGGTGCTGGGCCGGTCCAGTTCGGCGGAAACCTTAAAAAAACAATTTTTCACAGAGACAAAAAACACGCTAAATAAATATAAATAATATCCTAAAAATTCCAGAAAAAATTCACGTGTTAATATGGCCTTATTATTAACCTAGTGAACATTTTTCTCGGCCTAAATGCCTAAACTAAAAACAAATATTATAGTACTAATTACTGTGCGAACTAATAAATAAACTATCAAATAAAATCTCCAAAAATTCAAAATTCAATTTCCAATCTTTCTTTGTTGATTTTGAAGAAGTCATTTTATCTTCTCTCTTTATTATATAATATTTGGAAAAGAATTTTGAAAAAAAATTGATCCAATTACCAAATTTTGATAAATCAAAACTGGATTTTTTGTGAAACCTCCAACTCTCTCAAATTGGTCCTTGAGTTGCTTAAGGTCTCTTGGATCAAAATGCACTAAAACAAAGCAAAAAAAATGCTTAAATCATGGATGCATATGAATGATCTATGAATAACATCCAAATTGAAAATTGAGATGTTACAAACCTACCCCCCTTAAGATGAATCTCTCCCTTGAGATTTGGGTTGGTCAGCAAAATGGTGTGGGTGGTCCTTGCGGAGGTCTTCTTCCCGCTCCCAGGTAGCTTCCTCCTTGGTATGGTGGCTCCACTGAACTTTGGAAAACTTGATGACTCTGCTGCGAGTAACTCGGCTGGAAAACTCAAGAATCTTATCGGGTTTCTCCTCATATGTCAGATCACTATCCAACTGAATCGCTTCCAGTGGCACTGTATCTCTCAGAGGAATGTCAGCCATCTCTGCATGGCACTTCTTCAACTGGGAAACATGAAACACATCATGAACTCCTGACAATCCTTCGGGTAATTCCAGCTTGTAGGCAACTTATCCCACACGTTCCAAAACTTTGTATGGTCCCACAAATCATGGTGATAGCTTCCCTTTGACTCTAAATCACGTAACTCCTCGAAGTGGGGACACACGAAGATATGCTCTGTCTCTGACTTCATAGGCTACCTCGCATTTAGTATCGGCATAACTGTTGTACCTGGACTGGGCTATATCGAGTCGATCTCAAATTAGCTTAACCTTCTCCTCAGAATCTCTTAAGTCTGGTCCAAACAACTATCGATCTCCAACTTCATCCCACGATAGTGGTGCCCTGCACCTCCTTCCATACAAAGCTTCGAAAGGGGCCATCTTCAAACTGGCTTGATAACTGTTGTTATAGGAGAACTCTGCATAGGGTAAATTATCATCCCAACTAGATCCATAATCTAGCACACAAGCTCTCAACATATCCTCCAAAATCTGATTGACTCTCTCGGTCTGTCCATCTGTCCGCGGATGAAAGGCTGTGTTGAACTCTAGCCTAGTACCCAAAGTTTCATGCAACTGATTCCAAAACTTTGAAGTAAACTGTGTTCCTCTATCTGATATGATGGTCCTCGGAACTCCATGCAGACATACGATACTCATCATGTATATCTTTGCCAACTTAGCACTCATATAAGTTGTCTTCACGGGGATGAAATGGGCTACCTTGGTCAAGCTATCAACTACAACCCAGATAGAATCATAGCCTGAACGGGTCTTGGGTAATCCGGTGATGAAATCCATGCCAAGTTTATCCCACTTCCATTCGGGTATTGGCAAAGGCTGAAGTAACCCTGCTGGTTTCTGATGCTCTGCCTTAACTCTCTGACATACATCGCATACTGCTACATACTCTACAATATCCTTCTTCATTCCTGTCCACCAAAAACTCTCTTTCAAATCCAGATACATCTTGGTGTTGCCTGGGTGAATAGAATAAGGCAAATCATGAGCCTCCTAAAGAATTAATTTCCTAATCTCAGGGTCATCAGGTAAATAGATACGATCCTCAAACGATAAAGTTGCGTGCTCATCCTCACGAAAACCTTTAGCCTTTCCTTTACTCATCCTTTCCTTTATTTCTGCAATCTCCTTGTTCGTCTTCTGGGCTTCTCGGATATTTCGCAGCAAAGTGGACTGAATTTCCAGTGCTACAACATAACCTCTCGGAACTATCTCCAAGCAAAGTTCTCGGAGATCATCGGCTAACTCTTGGGGTAATCCTCCAGTTACGAGCGTGTTAACATAACTCTTGCAGCTCAATGCATCTGCTACGACATTGGCCTTTCCTGGATGATAATGCAATCTCATGTCATAATCCTTTATGAGCTCCAACCATCTCCTCTGCCTGAGGTTCAACTCCTTCTACGTGAAGATGTACTTCAAACTCTTATGATCCGTGTAAACATCGCAACGGTTTTCGATAAGAATGTCTCCATGTCTTGAGCGCATGCATTACGGCTGCTAACTCCAAATCATGCATGGCATAATTCAACTCATGAGGTCAAAGCTAACGTGAGGCATATGAAACAACTCTTCCTTCCTGCATAAGAACACCTTCGAGTCCCTGACAAGAAGCGTCGCAATAAACTTGGAAATCCTTGCGTATGTTCGGAAGAATCAGCACTGGGCTGTAATCAAACGTTCTTCAACTCCTGAAAACTGGCCTCACATTCCTCAGTCCATTTAAACTTGGTGTCTTTCTTCAATAACTCTGTCATGGGCTTCATGATCTTGGAAAAATTCTCAATGAACCTCCGGTAATAACCAGCAAGTCAAAGAAAACTTCGGATTTCTCCAACTGAGGTGGGTGCCAACCACTCAGTGACAGATGCAACCTTGGTAGGGTCTACTGCTATTCCTTCTCCTGATATAACATGTCCGAGAAATCCAACTTCCTTCAATCAAAACTCACATTTGCTAAACTTGGCATACAACTGATGTTCCATGAGCTTCTCGAGAACCAAGCGCAAATGTTCCTTATGCTCTTCTTCTTTCTTCGAGTAGACCAATATATCATCAATGAACACCACAAAAAATTTGTCCAAGAAGTCCATGAACGCTTTGTTCATCATACTCATAAAATAGGCAGGGTTATTAGTCAAATCAAATGACATAACCGTATACTCATATAGCCCATACCTCGTGGTAAAAGCTTTCTTGGGTATATCCTGCTCTCGGATCTTCAGCTGGTGATAACCTGACCGAAGATCGATCTTGGAGAAAACTTTAGCTCCCTATAGCTGGTCAAACAAATCATTGATCATCGGCAGAGGGTATTTGTTCTTGACCGTCACCTCATTCAGTGCATGATAATCCACAACCATCCTCAAAAATCGATCCTTCTTCTCAACTAGAAGCACTAGGGGCCCCCAAGGTGATGAGCTTGGTCGAATATAACCTTTCTCCAATAACTCCTTAATCTGCTTCTTTATTTCCTCCGGATCATTGGCAGGCATCCGATACGGTCTCTTTGATATTGGTCCGGTGCCTGGCAACAACTTGATCAGAAACTCTATGTCTCGCTCTGAAGATTTTGGCGTTGGTTTCGTCGAATTTGGACAAACAAGCAAAAAGTTACGAGGGTCTAAAGATCAGGGGCTAGTCTGGGAAGAAAATATTCATGGATGGGTCCCTGGCCAAAAACTACAATAAAAGAAAAAACTACAGAACGAACGTTCGCTACAGAACCTAATCTAATGAATCTTTTGGCTACAGATCCTAAACGAATGAATGTTCGCTAAATAAATGAAACTAAATAAATAAATCGGATCTAAAAGAAAAACTAAAAAAAAACAGATCGGACAGGGCGGGTTTTATACCGGTTCGGGCAGTTCGATGGCGACGACGGCGAGCTCAACTGCGGCGGTGACGGCTTGTGAGTTCGGCGGGGAGGTGGCGACGGCGGCGGCGACGGCGGCTTCAGCGGTGGCGGTGTTGCGGGCGGCGGGGTGCGGCGGCTTGCGGTGTGGCGGCGGCAAAGGAGGCGGCGGTGGTGCAAGTGCAAGGGCGGCGGCGGGGCCTAAGGTGAGGAGGATGAGGTCGGGGTCCTTGGCCTATAAAGGGACCGGGGGCCTCGGCTTGGAGGAGGGGCAAGGCGGCGGGGACGGCGTGGCCGAGCCAAACTCGGCGCACGACGGCGTAGGGCGGCGGCGGGACTCCTGGCCGGAGTCGGGGTGGGACGCGTGAGGAGCTGTGTCGCGGCCTGGCTGGTGCTGGGTCGCTAGTTCGGCAGAAACCTTTTTTTCAAAACAATTTTTCACAAAGAAAAAAAAACACTAAATAAATTTAAATAATATCCTAAAAATTCCAGAAAAAATCACGTATTAATATCGCCTTATTATTGACGTAGTGAACATTTTTCTCGGCCTAAATGCCTAAACTAAAAACAAACAGTATAGTACTAATTACTCTGCTAACTAATAAATAAACTAGCGAATAAAAATCAAATAAACTCTCCAAAAATTCAAAATTCAATTTCCAATATTTATTTGCTGATTTTGAAGAAGTCATTTTATCTTCTCTCTTTATTATAAAATATTTGGAAAATAATTTTGAAAAACAATTTGATCCAATTACCAAATTTTGATTAATAAAAATTGGATTTTTTTGTGAAACCTCCAAGTCTCTCAAATTGGTCCTTGAGTTGCTTAAGGTCTCTTTGATCAAAATTCACTAAAACAAAGCAAAAAAATGCTTAAATCATGGATTCATATGAATAATCTATGTATAACATCCAAATTGAAAATTAAGATGTTACAACTATTTGTTGCAATGATCATGACTGGGGTGATTCTTCTTTTGATCTTGAAAATTTATTTAAGCCCCATGATGAATATGATATTGATAATAGTGTTTGCAATATTATGGAAAGTGGGTTTGGAAGAGTGTCAACTTTGGATCCCATATATTTGGAGAATGTTCAATCTTATGAAACTTTTGATAAAAGTTGGTTTGGAGAGGTCATGACTTTAGTTAATGTTAATCCCACTATTTTGGAAGAGTGTCAACTTCGTATGCATGTGGATCGTGTTGAAAATATTTTATGTGATAGCTATTTTATTGAATTTTCTTATGATCCCAAATGTAATTATTATGACAGAGGAAAATATGGTTGTAGAAATTTCCATGTTACTAAATTACCTCTAGTTATGTAGAGATTGCTATTGTTTCTTTCCGCTTCCTTGCATATGCTAGTTTTTCTTGCTATGATAATTTGTTGCCTATAAGATGCCTATGCATAGGAAGTATGTTAGACTTATATGTGTTTATCACGTGTTTCATGATGCTCTCTTCGCGCTTCAATTCTTGTCTTTCATGTGAGCATCATTGAAATTATTAATGCCTAGCTAGGGGCGTTAAACGATAGGGCTTGTTGGGAGGCAACCCAATTTTATTTTTGTTCTTTAATTTTTGCTCCTGTTTAGTAATAAATAATTTATATAGCCTCTGGTTAGATGTGGTTTTAAGTTTTAATTAGTGTTTGTGCCAAGTAGAACCTTTGGGAAGACTTGGGTGAAGTCATTGCGATCTTGCTGTAAAAAACAGAAACGTTTGCGCTCATGAGAATAGCTGTCATTTTTTACAGAAGAGTGATTTTAGGTTAATTATAAATGAAGAAGATTAATAGAAAAATTCCTCACGTCCACCAATTTATTTCAGATTTTTTGGAGTTACAGAAGTATTCAAAAGTTACAGATTACTACAGGTTGTTCTGTTTTTGACAGATTCTGTTCTCCGCGTGTTGTTTACTTATTTTGATGAATCTGTGAGTAGTATCAGGGGGGGGGGGGTTATGAACCATAGAGAAGTTGGAATACAGTAGGTTTTACACCAATATAAATAAAGAATGAGTTCATAACAGTACCTTAAAGTGGTGATTATTTTTTTATACTAACGGAGCTCATGAGATTTTCTGTTGAAGTTTTGTGTTGTGAAATTTTCACGTTTTGGGTAAGGATTTGATGGACTATGGAATAAGGAGTGGCAAGAGCCTAAGCTTGGGGATGCCGAAGGCACCCCAAGGTAAAATTCAAGGACAACCAAAATCCTAAGCTTGGGGATGCCCCAGAAGGCATCCCCTCTTTCGTCTTCGTCCATCGGTAACTTTACTTGAGGCTATATTTTTATTCACCACATGATATGTGTTTTGCTTGGAGCATCTTGTATGATTTGAGTCTTTTATTTTTAGTTTAACACAATCATCCTTGATTTACACACCTTTTGGGAGATACACACATGAATCGTGATTTATTAGAATACTCTATGTGCTTCCCTTATATCTTTTGAGCTAAACAATATTGCTCTAGTGCTTCACTTATATCTTTGTAGAGCACGGCGGTGGTTTTATTTTATAGAAATTGCTGAACTCTCATGCTTCATTTATATTATTTTGAGAGTCTTTTAGAACATCATGGTAATTTCCTTTGGTTTAAAATTAGTCCTAATATTATGGGCATCCAAGATGGGTATAATAAAAACTTTCATATGAAGTGCATTGAATATTATGAGAAGTTTGATTCTTTATGATTGTTTTGAGATATGAACATGGTGATATTAGAATCATGCTTGTAGAGTAGTTGTGAATTTGAGAGATACTTGTGTTAAAGTTTGTGATTCCCATAGCATGCACACATGGTGAACCGTTATGTGATGAAGTTGGAGCATGATTTATTTATTGATTGTCTTCCTTATGAGTGGCGGTCGCAGACGAGCAATGGTCTTTTCGTACCAATCTATTCCCCTAGGAGCATGCGTGTAGTACTTTGTTTCGATAACTAATAGATTTTTGCAATAAGTATGTGAGTTCTTATGACTAATGTTGAGTCCATGGATTATACGCACTCTCACCCTTCCACCATTGCTAGCCTGTCTAGTACCGCGCAACTTTCGCTGGAACAATACACCCACCATATACCTTCCTCAAAACAGCCACCATACCTACCTATTATGGCATTTCCATAGCCATTCCGAGATATATTGCCATGCAACTTTCCACCGTTCCCTTTATTATGACACGCTCCATCATTGTCATATTGCTTTGCATGATCATGTAGTTGACATCGTTTTTGTGGCAAAGCCACCATTCATATTTTTTCATACATGTTAGCCTTGAATCATTGCACATCCCGGTACCCCACCGGAGGCATTCACATAGAGTCATATTTTGTTCTAAGTATTGAGTTGTAATTCTTGAGTTGTAAGTAAATAAAAGTGTGCTGATCTTCATTATTAGAGCATTGTCCCATGAGAGGAAAGGATGATGGAGACTATGATTCCCCCACAAGTCGGGATGAGACACATGACGAAAAATAAAAAAAAGAGGCCATGAAAAAGAGAAGGCCCAAATAAAAAAATGAGAGAAAAAGGGAGAAGGGGCAATGTTACTATCCTTTTTCCAAACTTGTGCTTCAAAGTAGGACCATGATCTTCATGATAGAGAGTCTCCTATGTTGTCACTTTCATATACTAGTGGGAATTTTTCATTATAGAAGTTGGCTTGTATATTCCAATGATGGGCTTCCTCAAAGTGCCCTAGGTCTTCGTGAGCAAGCAAGTTGGATGCACACCCACTTAGTTTCTTCTTGAGGTTTCACACACTTATAGCTCTAGTGCATCCGTTGCATGGCAATCCCTACTCACTCACATTGATATCTTTTGTTGGGCATCTCCATAGCCCGTCGATACACCTAGTTGATGTGAGACTATCTTCTCCTTTTTTTGTCTTCTCCACAACCACCATTCTATTCTACCTATAGTGTTTTGTCCATGGCTCATGCTCATGTATTGTGTGAAGATTGAAAAAGTTTCAGAACATCAAAAGTATGAAACAATTTCTTGGCTTGTCATTGGGGTTGTGCATGATTAAATATTTTGTGTGATGAAGATAGAGCATAGCCAGACTATAGGATTTTGTAGGGATAACTTTCTTTGGCCATGTTATTTTGAGAAGACATGATCGCTTTGTTAGTATGCTTGAAGTATTATTGTTTTTATGTCAATATTAACCTTTTGTTTTGAATCTTTCGGATCTGAACATTCATGCCACAATAAAGAAAATTACATGAATAAATATGTTAGGTAGCATTCCACATCAAAAATTCTGTTTTTATCATTTACCTACTCGAGGACGATCAGGAATTAAGCTTGGGGATGCTTGATACGTCTCCAACGTATCTATAATTTTTGATTGTTCTAGGCTATTATATTATCTATTTTGGATGTTTAATGTGCTTTAATAAGCTACTTTATATTATTTTTGGGACTAACCTATTAACTAAGGGCCCAGTGCCAGTTTTTGTTTTTTTGCCTATTTTAGAGTTTTGCAAAAAAGGAATACCAAACGGAATCCAAACGGAATGAAACCTTCGCTATGATCTTTCTTGGACCGAAAGCAAACTAAAAGACTTGGAGACGAAGTCGGAGATGCAACGAGGCGGCCACGAGGCAGGAGGCTGCGCCCAGGGGGGTAGGTGCGCCCCCACCCTCGTGGGCCCCTCGTAGCTCCCCTGACCTAGTTCCGCCGCCTATATATACTCTTATACCCTAAAAACATCAGGGGGGGAGCCACGAAACCACTCGTCCACCGCCGCAACCTTCTGTACCCGTGAGATCCCATCTTGGGGCCTTTTTCGGTGATCTACCGAAGGGGGGTTCGATCATGGAGGGCTTCTACATCAACACTATTACCTCTCCGATGAAGTGTGAGTAGTTTACCACAGACCTTCGAGTCCATAGTTATTAGCTAGATGGCTTCTTCTCTCTCTTTGATTCTCAATACCAAGTTCTCCTCGATGTTCTTGGGGATCTATTCGATGTAATACTCTTTTGCAGTGTGTTTGCCGAGATCCAATGAATTGTGGATTTATGAACAAGATTATCTATGAAGATTATTTGGTTCTTTTCTGAATTCTTATATGCATGATTTGATATCTTTGCAAGTCTCTTCGAATTATCGTTTTAGTTTGGCCTACTAGATTGATCTTTCTTGCAATGGGAGAAGTGCTTAGCTTTGGGTTCAATCTTGCGGTGTCCTTTCCTAGTGACAGTAGGGGCAGAAAGGCACGCATTGTATTGTTGCCATCGAGGATAACCAGATGGGGTTTTCATCATATTGCTTGAGTTAATTCCTCTACATCATATCATCTTGCTTAATGCGTTACTCCGTTCTTTATGAACTTAATACTCTACATGCATGCTGGATAGCGGTCAATGTGTGGAGTAATAGTAGTAGATGTAGGCAGGAGTCGGTCTACTTGACATGGACGTGATGCCTATTTTCATGATCATTGCCTTAGATGTCATCATAATTATGCGCTTTTCTATCAATTGCTCAGCAGTAATTCGTTCACCCACCGTAATATATGCTATCTCGAGAGAAGCCACTAGTGAAACCTATGGCCCCTGGGTCTCTTTTCCATATTATTGAATCTCGTTTACATATTGCTAGTTTCTGATCTATTATTTTGCAATCCTTACTTTCGTATCTATATACCCAAAAATACCAAAAATATTTACTTTACTGTTTATCTATCTCTATCAGATCTCACTTTTGTGAGTGACTGTGAAGCGATTGACAACCCCTTTATCGCGTTGGTTGCAAGTTCTTGATTGCTTATGCAGGTATTCAGTGACTTGTGCATCGTCTCCTACCGGATTGATACCTTGGTTCTCAAAACTAAGGGAAATACTTTCGCTACTTTGCTGCATCACCCTTTCCTCTTCAAGGGAAAACCAACACAAGCTCAAGAGGTAGCACTACTTCTCCATCCATAACGTAACCCTCAGGTATAACAAGAAATTCATATCTAGGAGATCTAGGTCTAATAGGTGTTTCATAATTCTCAGTTTCAAAGACTTCATTAGTTTCAGTAATTTCATCAGTTTTAGCATTCTCATTTTCTTTAGCTCTAGCAATTTGTTCATCAAGAAATTCACCTGGTGGCACAACATTATCAAGAAAAGTACTAGCATCATCATTTACTTGCGACATATCTTGATCAATAGCATGTGGTGGTGGTGTAAGCTTACGCAAAATACAAGGTGAATCAAGTGCAGAGCTAGATGACAGTTCCTTACCTCCCCTCATCTTAGAGGGAATGATCTTGGTTCTCATATGTTTCAAATTCTTCATAGTGATAAATTGACATAAATCCCAAGTAAATCAATAAATATAGCTATGTTCCCCGGCAACGGCACCAAAAAAAGGTGTTGATAACCCATAAGTATAGGGGATCGCAATAGTTCTTGAGGGTAGAGTATTTGACCCAAATTTATAGATTCGACACAAGGGGAGCCAAAGAATATTTGTAAGTATTAGCAACCGATTTGTCAATTCAACCACACCATGAGATTAAATATCTGCAGCAAAGTGATCAGTAGCACAGTAGTATGACAGCTTGATAGCAGTGGTAACAGTAGTAGTAATGGTAACACTGATAGCCATAGTTTTGTGGCAGTTGTAACAGTAGCAGCAACAGTAGTAACTTAGTAAAAACAATATGTAAAAAACTCATACGCATTGGATCGGTGATTTAGTTGGATGATATTCATCATATAACAGTTATAAGCTAGGGCGACACAGAACTAGCTCCAGTTCATAAATATAATGTAGGCATGTATTCCGTAAATAGCCATGTGTGCTCATGGAAAAGAACTTGCATGACATATTTTGTCCTACCCTCCCATGGCAGCGGGGTCCATAAGGAAACTAAGGGATATTAAGGCCTCCTTTTAATAGAGAACCGGAAAAAAGCATTAACACAGAGTGAATACATGAAATCCTCAAACTACGGTCATCACCGGAAAGTATCCCAATTACTGTCACCTTGGGGTTTACGGATCATAACAGGTAACATGTGCATATGACTTGCAATATCAGATCAAGAACATAGATATAATGGTGAAAACATAAATGGTTCAAATCTGAAGTCATTGGCACTCAGGCCCTAGTGACAAGTATTAAGCATAGCAAAGTCATAGCAACATCAATCTCAGAACAGAGTGGATACTAGGGATCAAGCCCTAACAAAACTAACTCGATTACATGATAAATCTCATCCAGCCCACCACCGTCCAGCAAGCCTACGAAGGGATTACTCACTCCCGACGGTGAGCATCATGAAATTGGTGATGGAGGATGGTTGATGATGACGAAGACCAAAGATTCCCCTCTCCGGAGCCCCAAACAGGCTCCAGACCTGCCCCCCCCCAAGGAAGAACAGGAGGTGGCGGCGGCTCCATATCGTGAAACGTGATGAAACTTCCTCTCTTATTTTTTCTCCAAAAATAGGATTTTATATAGTCAGGATTAGGGTAAGCGGAGCCTCGTGGGACCCACTACCCACCAGGACGTGCTAGAGGGAGGGGGCACACATGGTGCCTAGTGGGCAGCTGGGGCCCCCCTCAAGTGGATCTTGGTTCTAGAAATGGTTATATATTCCAAAATAATTCTCCAAAAAGTTTCGTCCAATTCTGAGAACTTTTATTTCTGTACAAAAAACAACACCATGGTAGTTCTGCTGAAAACAACATGAATTCGGGTTGGTTTCATTCAATTATGCAAATTAGAGTCCAAAACAAGAGCAAAAGCATTAGGAAAAGTAGATACGATTGAGACGTATCATAGTCCTAAAGGCGAGACTAGGAATTAGGTTTTACCATTTATCATTCCACACGTGCTTATGAGTTTTCCACTAAACTCATATTCTAGGATCATAGCAGTTATAAGCCTCAGGGTGCTCTGCCCATGCACTGCGTTCTTGGGAAATACCGCCTGGGCGGTAGTACCGCTTGTGTGCGGGCTATGGATAGAATAACGGCTAGATTTGTCCCCACTATAAATAGGGGGTCTTCTTCCCCAAGAAGACCCACCTCTTTCATCCCCAAACTCCATTCTTGCTCAAAGCTTCATTTTCGCCTGATCTCTCTCCCTAGCCAATCATTCTTGTTGATTTTATAGGGTTTGGTTGAGAGGATCCCAATCTACACTTCCACCAAGAGATATTTGATCCCCCTCACTAATCCCTTACAGACCTTGTGTTTTTATCTTTGGTGATTGAGCACCCTAGATGGAAGAGGTCACCTCTAAGCCGCAATCCATTATGGTGAAGCTTCGTGGTGGTGTTGGGAGCCTCCAATTCAGTTGTTGAGATTGCCCCAACCTTGTTTGTAAAGGTTCGGTCGCTGCCTTCAAGGGCATCACTAGTGGAATTACGAATCTTACATTTTGTGAGGGTGTGAGGAGAATACAGTGGCCCTAGTGGCTTCTCGAGGAGCATTGTTCCTCTACACTACTCCAACGGAGATGTACTTCCCCCTAAAGGGAAGGAACTTCGGTAACACATCCTCGTCTTCATCGGCTCCACTTGTGGTTATCTCTTCCCTTTACTTTGTGCTAGCTTGTATTGTTGTGTATCCTTTGCTTGCTGATGTTGGTATTGTTGTTAGTATCATATAGGTTGTTCACCTAGCTGCATATCTAAACAACCTATTTGTTGCTAAACCTAATTTGTTAAGAAAAGCTAAACATTGGTAGTTGCCTATTCACCCCCCTCTAGTCAACCATACTGATCCTTTCAACTAGTATTGGAGCATCATTTCTTTTTAACGGCCTAACCGTCTAAAGAGTATGGTTGATGATGGGCCTTGGGCATATGAACTACCCGTGGCTGAGGCGGCGGCCGCGGTCACATGAGAGGACCTAAATGAAGCTATTGCTTTACTTAGGGTCTCTATGACGACCAAGGTCAAATCCTTGTTTAAAGATTTCCTTGCGGGACTAAAACTTTTTACCGATCCGCTTAAAATGGTTAAACCCACTATCATGTAGTCGGATGCCAACTCTGGTAAGGAGGGGCTAGTACTGATAAGAATCCTTTATCTCAAGGAAAGAATGGGACGAGCATCCATGCCGCGATGGCCCCTTCCCCGACCTACGGAGGTCCAGTCCATGCACCTCATATCAACCATCTTGGTCCTCCTCCTAAGCTTGTGTTAAATGATTTTCCTAATTGGGGTTTTCGTATCAAGTCTCATTTGAATCACAACTCAACTCATCTTTGGAGAATCATCGAACAAGGCTTCTACCCGCATGATCCAAACAACTTCACTCCAAGAGAAGAAGTGGACAATCAATGCAACAACTCTGCATTGTTCATTCTTCAAGCCATAATGCCTCCCAAAGAGCTAGCTCACTTTCGCCCATTCACTATTGTTGACGCTCAAAAGTAGCACAGTCATAAAATTAGCATAGGCTGCATAAAGACTAATTCAAACTTATTATTGGAGGTCACCTATGAATGGCTCTCTTTAAGAAGATCGAGATGGATATGAAGATGGTCTATAGCGGAGCTCAGATGTAATAGTTATGACAAGTTCGGAGATGCTTATGTTGATACCAGATTAATGAATGGCATGAAACTCAATTAATACGGCCTTTGATGGAAAACATTCCAACATGAAAGTTATGCGCCTCGTCGAAACAGTTGATTTTGATATAAAAATCATCTTAATCTGAGGTCGTATGCAACCTGTGAAGGCAAAACAAGGTCAGAAACAGAAGTTGCAGAGTCTTTTCGGAATGACCGAGTTGATTTGATCGGTGAGACCGAGTTGGTCCGAAAGTTTACCAGAGAGTTGGCAATGTTTACTTGGTAGGACTGATGCAAACCAATCGGTGAAACCGAGTTAATCTGAAAAATTACAGAAGGATACAGAGAGTTGGCAACGTTCACTCGGTGGGACCGAAATGAACCAATCGGTGAGACCGAGTTGGTCCGAGAAATTACCAAAGATTCCTGTCCGAGTTAGGTTAGGGTTTTTGATGTTTTGGACGGATCTTTTAGTCCTTTTCTTGTACGGGAAGTCCAGCCGCCTCATAAATAGATGAGAGGTGACGGCCGATTGCACAACACACAATCGAACAAATCAATATACTACTTTTTCAAGTCTACGTTTTATCTCTCCATCGTTTTTCTCTCTCGTTCTTTGTTGTTCTTCGTGTTTGAGAGCTGCGAATCTCGAGGCTCTAGGAGCGAGCGAATCGACCTAGGGCAGCCCATAGCCGCCGCACTCCCTGACGGGGTCCCTCCAGGGGTGTGGGGTTTCGGGTCTGCAAAAGCGCCCGTCGACTGTCTTGTGTATCGCGCTGTCTGTCGGGTCTCCTTCGATGTGAGCTCCAGTGCATCACCCCCGGTGTCGAGGGTACACGTCACGTGTTCATGTGTTAACACACTTTTTGGTTACTCCGCTGGGGACATGAAGATCAATCATCATCATCCACCATGTCCGATCTTCCCATGCCATCTGAGATAGACGCCGATAACATCATTTAGCCCAGTCTTGATGAGATATCGGCTGATCATCTCCAAGTTTATGAGGAGTACAAGAAGGCGTGTGAAGAGAAGGATTTGCAGGAGTTCCTTGCAAAGTTCAAGAAGGATCGCCAAGGCAACATCACTCCGATTGAAGAAATCATGTTCCCTCCTCTTCAAGCTGAACAGGTTAAACCCTTTGTAGGTACTGCCTTTTCTCCTGAGCAGTGGGCTGAGATTGAGAGTCGTATTGCTGATGGTAACAATCTAGTCTATCAAACTTTCATAGAAAATACTAATGCTCAGAAGAATATATCTCAATCGTCTAGTGGTAATGGTGGTATAGATGCTAGTGTGCAAAGCCCTAATCTGACTTTACCTATTTCATCAGCGCCTCCCATGCCGATGACTTATTATCCTACACAAACAAATCAGAAGGTGACTGCACCCATTAATCCTATTATGATCATGCCAGGTTCGGTGGCAACGCCGAACCAAACCCTACCTACAGTTACAACCACTCGACTACTACCAAATTATGGGTCGACATACATGCCACAGTTACTACCTACAACTAGTAGTCCTACTCCTCCTATGCCACTGCCACAAGTTTCATCGTCCACTATGGATGATGGTCTAGCTAATCTTAGAGAGGAGATGGCTAAGATGCTTCGAGAGAATTTTGGAGTTGAGTTACCTCGAAATCGGATTTACCAAAAGTCGTACCCCGAATACTTTGATGCCATCCAGTGCCCTCCGGGATATAAAATCCCAGATTTTGTTAAGTTTAATGGAGAAGGCACAAAAACCACATGGGAACATGTTAGTTAATATTTAGCACAATTGGGTGAGGCAGGCTCATTGAATGAATTGAAAGTGCGTTTATTTCCTTTATCATTAACTGGTACCGCATTTTCATGGTTTTCTTCTTTACCACATGGTTCCATTCGAGTTTGGTTGCAGCTAGAGCAGAAATTTCATGATCACTTTTATAGTGGCAACAATGAACTTCAGTTGTCACATCTAACATCGGTTAAACAGAATCATGTCTCAGATTACGTCAAGAGATCCAGAGAAACAAAATACCGGTGTTTTAGTTTGGTGATAACCGAAAGGGACTTGGCGGACCTAGTGCTGAGTGGTTTGAGAACTCCCATTAGAGAAAAGCTAGAAGGCTATGAGTTCTCAAATATCAACCAAGTATTAAAAAGGGCTTTGGCTCAAGAAAGCCGAAGCAAAGATCTCAAAGAAGTGCATAGATATAAAGCCGATCATCCAAAGATGAATATGGTCGAATATGATAGTGATCACTCGGACGATGAGGTTGACATTTTTGCTACTGAATTTGTTTGGCCATCTAAAGCCAAACCGTTTACTTGCAATGATCTGAAACCGATTCATAAGAATCGTGATGAAGAGATGAAGTTTACTTTTAACATTGCTAAGTGTAATAGAGTATTTGATGCTTTGCTGCAGGCTAAGATTATTAGAATTTCTCATACTTTATCGCCGTTTGAAGAGCTGAAACGGCGCACTTATTGCAAGTATCATAATTCTTTTTCTCATGCTACTAATGATTGCAATGTTTTTCGACGACAGACACAATCAGCCATTAATGACGGACGATTGAACTTTTCTAAGATGCAAGTTGATAAACACCTTTTCCAATGAATACCATGGATTTGGAGGGGAAGCAGCTACTCATTCGGCCGGAGGTAGCCGAATCTGCTAATAAAGCTAATGTTATTGTTGGTGAGCCCAAGAAAGACAAGGAGGACAACAAGATCTTGGGAAGACAGGTTGTGCTTGATAAGCAACACGGTGGCAAGGAGATAATCAAGATCACCATCAAGAATCCAACACTCGGGGGGCAAGCACAGGTGCAGCAGGACACTCGAGTTAAATTTGTTAAGACCAAGAGTACTGAAGTTGGCAAGTGGAAGATGAACAAAGCTAAAGTGCAGTGCAAGAAAATCAAGCCAACTTTTAATATGTTGTTGTCCAAGTATGCGAATCAAGCGGCCGGTTCTAGCTCTAATTGGTCATCAAATTTGAAGCGCTCAAGGTCACCTCCTCGGGAAGAATTTCAGCATCATGCAAGGCCATATGGGTCATGGGCACTGGGACCATGGATGGTGCCACACCCCTATGTGCCATACTACATGGGAGACTTCAATGGAGGATGGGGGCAGCCCCCAATGGCCCCTTATGCTTTTCATCCGGGTTGGGCAGAACCAAGGAGGCCCGTTCATGAGAGGCTTTCTTATCCCACACGAGGCCGTTTGAACAATGGTGTCAATCGGGGAATGCAAGATAATCAAAAAAGGGTCAGCAGGCAAGTGTGGCATGCCAAATCACCAAGTGCTGAAATTTCAGAGCCTAGCAAGCAAAAGGTGAAGAGTACTAGTGGTGAAACTATTATGATAGGTACTAAAGAATTAATAATCAAGGAGTCGATTATTGTTGATAATCTAGCTTATTCTAATAAAGATGTAGCTGCGGTCCAGCAAGGCCCCATGGCTATTGATCATGAAGCTAGCACAAGCAAGGCCAGGTCAAGGGATCCTAAATACACCCAGCCTAAGTGGTGTCCTTCCGGTCTGGCCAAGGCACAAAAAAGGAGATTGCAGTGCATGAGGAGTCATGAGAAGGAGGTACAAGAAGCAGAAAAGCTAAGGGATAAATTATTCAGTGAAAGTCGTTCCATGGTAACACCAAAACAAGTGTGGAGGCCAAAGCAAAAGCAAAACATAGCAGCTTCTGCATTGATCATAGCAACACCTACACCACCAACGGAGGATGATGCGGCTACTATTACATCGTCCACTTTGCCTACTACTTCCTCTTCCCTTGGAGATATTTCGGAGTCAGTGGACATGTTTGCGGAAGGAGATGAAATGCTCGATTATGAGTCTACACCGGTTCATGAAGGTATGCATATTAATATGGTGTATTACTTACCCGTTGAATTTCATGCTATAGATGAAGAAGGGGAAGTAGCTCAGCTAGATTTTGGTCCTAAAAATGCTATATTCGAGAAGCCAAAAGAACCGGTGACGCACTTCAAGCCATTGTTCCTTAAAGGTCATATTAATGGATCGCTGGTTGCTAGAATGCTTGTCGATGGTGATGTTGTGGTAAATCTTATGCCATATTCGATCTTCAAAAAATTGGGGCTGTGTGCTGAAGAGTTAACAAAGACCAACATGGTGCTTAATGGATTTGAAGGCAAAGAGAAAACTTAAGCGAAAGGTGTAATGTATGTGGAGCTTACGGTGCGACGCAAAACTTTGGCTACCGCGTTCTTTGCTGCTGAGGAGCAAGGTAACTACAATGTGATATTAGGCCGCAATTGGGTTCATGCAAACCAATGAGTGCCATCTACTATGCACTAGTTTGTAATTCAATGGGTTGATGATGAAGTAGAAGTCATTCATGCGGATAATTCGGCTTGTGTTGCTTTGGCTGATGCATCGGTGGATTGGCAACATCCCAATGCTACTTGCTTGACAGGGCGTGACTTGTCAGAATTTGATTTTTTAGCGCCACAAAAAGTGGTTTCGTGCCTGTTTCTTTAAAGCCGGTTGGCGATATTCGGCTCCAAGGTATGATGTATTTAAATGGATCCTAACTCAAAGTGGTTACAAAAGTGTCTTGTAGAATATCGGTCCACTGAGAACGATATGTATGAGTCCATAGAAGAGTTAGATGATATGGATAAGTTAGGACAAGGTTTTACATCAGCTGATCCATTAGAAGAGATAGATATAGGAGATGGTTCAATTCCTAGGCCGACATTTGTAAACAAAAATTTAAGAGCCGATCATAAAGTTAAGTTGATCGAGCTATTGAAAGAATATGTTTGTTGCTTTGCATGGGAATATCATGAGGTGCCAGGTTTAAGCTGAGAGCTAGTAGAGCATAGTTTACCTATAAAGGCTGGTTTTAGAACATACAAGCAATCGTCCAGAAAGTTTAATCCAAAAACATATGACCGGATCAAGGAAAAGATCGGTCGTTTGCTTAAAGCTAATTTTATTAGACCTTGCAGGTATGCTGAGTGGTTTTCTAACATTGTACCAGTAGAGAAGAAAGGTGCCGGCAAGTTGAGGGTGTGCATTGATTTCAGAGATTTGAATAGAGCTACACCTAAAGATGAGTATCCTATGCCAATAGCCGATATGCTTATTAATGATGCTTCTGGACATAAGGTCATTAGCTTTCTTGATGGTAATGCAGGGTATAACCAGATTTTTATGGCCGAAGAGGACATGTCCAAAACGGCTTTTCGGTGTACCAGTTTCCATGGTTTATTTGAGTGGACAGTGATGACCTTTGGATTGAAAAATGCCGGTGCCACGTATCAAAGGGCTATGAATTTAATTTTTCATGATTTGCTTGGTGTTATACTTGAGGTTTATACTGATGATATTGTTGTCAAATCGGATGGTTTTGAATCTCATCTTGCCGATTTGCGCTTAGCTTTTGAGAGAATGAAAAAATATGGACTAAAGATGAATCCTTTGAAGTGCGCTTTTGGTGTATCGGCTGGAAAGTTTTTGGGTTTCATTATTCATCAAGATGGCATAGAGATTGATCCCAAAAAGATAGAAGATATACAAAAGGTGGAGGCTCCAACATGCAAGAGAGATATGCAAAGGTTCCTTCACAAAGTCAATTATTTAAGGAGATTCATAGCCAACTTGTCAGGGAACACTACTAGGGAAAAGCCTATACACTGAATCTTAGCAGCAGCGTGGCTCAAAAAGGAGCGCTGCTGCTAATTAGTAGTAGCGCGTGTGCGGGAAACTCGCTACTGACAAGTTTTTAGCAGTAGTGCGCTCGGTGTAAACTGCGCTGCTACAAATATCGACCGGCGGGTGTCCACCAAACTCCATTTAGCAGCAGCGCGGTGCTGCGAGCCGCGCTACTGCTATGGATGTAGTAGTAGCGCGCTTTTTCTGAGGTCACTACTACTAAATTTCAAATTGGCACACTTTTTGGTCCCGGTTAGCAGTAGCGCCGTTGCCCAAAGCGCGCTGCTGCTACTTCCTTAGCAGCAGCGTGTTTTAACTCCCGCGCTACTGCTAATCCGCACCAACCGACCACCTTTTCCCCACCCGTCCCTCCCCCTCCCCCTCCTCTCTTCCCTTTCCCCTACCTCCCACATGCTCCCACTCTCACTCTTCTTCTTCCTCAATACTTCTCCCCCATTACTCTCTCTCTTCTATCTACCTTTCTCTCTCTTCATTACTCCTACCTAACTACACCACCTCCATTAATGCATCTCCTTTCTCTTTTTCCTTCCCCTCCACTAGTTGAAGTTGTCTCCTCCCAAATTAGGTAGCTAGGTAGATGTAGGATTTAGTTAAGTGACCTATTT